>NC_053025.1:485562470-485846597 GCF_003073215.2 Triticum urartu
GGATATAGCACTATAGGTGGAATAGAATGGTGGTTGTGGAGAAGACAAAAAGGGAGAAGATAGTCTCAGATCAACTAGGCGTATCAACGGGCTATGGAGATGCCCATCAATAGATATCAATGTGAGTGAGTAGGGATTGCCATGCAACGGATGCACTAGAGCTATAAGTATATGAAATCTCAGAAGAAACTAAGTGGGTGTGCATCCAACTCGCTTGCTCACAAAGACCTAGGGCATTTTGAGGAAGCCCATCATTGGAATATACAAGCCAAGTTCTATAATGAAAATTCCCACTAGTATATGCAAGTGACATAATGAGAGACTCTCTATCATGAATATCATGGTGCTACTTTGAAGCACAAGTGTGGTAAAAGGATAGTAACATTGTCCCTTCTCTGTTTTTCTCTCAATTTTTTTATTTGGGCCTTTCTCCCTTTTTTATGGCCTCTTTAATTTCGTCCGGAGTCTCATCCTGACTTGTGGGGGAATCATAGTCTCCATCATCCTTTCCTCACCGGGACAATGCTCTAATAATGATGATCATCACACTTTTATTTACTTACAACTCATGAATTACAACTCGATTCTTAGAACAAAATATGACTCTATATGAATGCCTCCAGCGGTGTACCGGGATGTGCAATGAATCAAGAGTGACATGTATGAAAGAATTATGAATGGTGGGTTTGCCACAAATATGATGTCAACTACATGATCATGCTAGCAATATGACAATGATGGAGCATATCATAATGAACGGAACGGTGGAAAGTTGCATGGCAATATATCTCGGAATGGCTATGGAAATGCCATGATAGGTAGGTATGGTGGCTGTTTTGAGGAAGGTATTTGGTGGGTGTGTGATACCGACGAAAAGTGTGTGGTATTAGAGAGGCTAGCAATGGTGGAAGGAAGGAAAGTGCGTATAATCCATGGACTCAACATTAGTCATAAAGAACTCATATACTTATTGCAAAAATCTAGAAGTTATCAAAGCAAAGTATTACGCGCATGCTCCTAGGGGGATAGATTGGTAGGAAAAGACCATCGCTCGTCCCCGACCGCCACTCATAAGGAAGACAATCAATAAATAAATCATGCTCCGACTTCCATCACATAACGGTTCACCATGCATGAATGCTACGGGAATCACAAACTTCAACACAAGTATTTCTCAAATTCACAACTACTCAACTAGCATGACTCTAATATCACCATCTCCATATCTCAAAACAATCATAAAGCATCAAACTTCTCTTAGCATTCAATACTCTATATGAAAGTTTTTACTATTCTTGGATGCCTAGCATATTAGGATTATTTAAGAAAATTACCATGCTATTTAAAACTCTCAAAATGATATAAGTGAAGCATGAGAGTTCATCTATTTCTATAATACCACCACCGTGCTCTAAAAGATATAAGTGAAGCACTAGAGCAACAACAAACTACTCCGAAAGATATAAGTGAAGATCAATGCGTAGTTGAATAATTACGCAACTATGTGAAGACTCTCTAACATTTAAGAATTTCAGATCTTGGTATTTTATTCAAACAGCAAGCAAAGCAAAATAAAATGACATTCTAAGAATGGCAAACATCATGTGAAGAAGCAAAAACTTAGGATCAACCGAAACTAACCGATAGTTGTTGAAGAAGAAAGGTGGGGTGCCAACCGGGGCATCCCCAAGCTTAGATGCTTGAGACTTCTTGAAATATTATCTTGGGGTGCCTTGGGCATCCCCAAGATTGAGCTTTTTTGTCTCCTTAATTCCTCTCATATCAAGGTCTCCCTAAATCTCAAAAGCTTCATCCACACAAAACTCAACAAGGACTCGTGAGATAAGTTAGTATAAACCATTGCCAAAACCTTATCACACTCTACTGTAGCAAATCACTAAAATTATTATTAAACATTTAATACTAAATGCCTCTGCATATTTAATAGTCCTATCCTCAAATAGAATCATTAAAGAAGCAAACATATGCAAACAATGCAAACATAACAGCAATCTGCCTAAACAGGACAGTCTGTAAAGAATGCAGCAACATGCATACTTCCCTAGCTCCAAAAATTATGAAAGAAAATTCCCACTGTAGTAAATTTATCAGATCTTAATATGCAAAAGGTTTCAACATTTTATCACATTCTTACTTTTCTAGGGAATTATTGCAACGGCGGTAAACTTTCTGTTTTCAAACAGCAACATGTATACTTGTAACATAGGCATAGTAAAGGCTATCAATGCCACTTTTATTGAAATAAAAGATGAAAAACAGTGTTATAAATAACAGCAAGCAAATCTGAACAAAATAAACTGATGCTCCAAGCAAAACACATATCATGTGGTGAATAAAAATATAGCTCCAAGTAAAGTTACCGATGAACGGGGACGAAAGAGGGGATGCCTTCCGGGGCATCCCCAAGCTTAGGCTCTTGGCTATCCTTGAATATTAACTTGGGGTGCCTAGGGCATCCCCAAGATTAGGATCTTTCCACTCCTTATTCCATAGTCCATCGAATCCTTACCCAAAACTTGAAAACTTCACAACACAAAACTTAACAGAAAACTCGTAAGCTCCGTTAGTATAAGAAAATAAATCACTACTTCAAGGTACTGTAATGAACTCATTCTTTATTTATATTGGTGTTAAGCCTACTGTATTCCAACTTCTCTATGGTTTATAAACTCTTTTACTAGCCATAGATTCATCCAAATAAGTAAACAACACAATGAAAACAGAATCTGTCAAAAACAGAGTAATCTGTAGTAATCTGGATCAAACGTATACTTACGGAACTCATAAAATTCTCAAATAAACTGCTGGACCTGAGGAATTTATCTATTAATCATCTGCAAAAAGAATTAACTAAATATCACTCTCCAAATAAAAATGGCAGCAATTCTCGTGAGCGCTAAAGTTTCTGTTTTTGACAGCATGATCAACAAGACTTCTCCCAAGTCTTCCCAAAGGTTCTACTTGGCACAAACACTAATTGAAAGCATAAAAGCACATCTAAACAGAGGCTAGATGAATTATTTATTACTAAACAGGAGCAAAAATCAAGGAACAAAAATAATTGGGTTGCCTCCCAACAAGTGCTATCGTTTAACGCCCCTAGCTAGGCATGATGATTTCAATGATGCTCACATAAAGGATAAGAATTGAAACATAAAGAGAGCATCATGAAGAATATGACTAGCACATTTAAGTCTAACATACTTCCTATGCATAGGGATTTTGTGAGCAAACAACTTATGGGAATAAGAATCAACTTGCATAGGAAGGTAAAGCAAGCATAACTTCAAAATTTTAAGCACATAGCGAGGAAACTTGATATTATTGCAATTCCTACAAGCATATGTTCCTCCCTCATAATAATTTTCAGTAGCATCATGAATGAATTCAACAATATAACCAGCACCTAAAGCATTCTTTTCATGATCTACAAGCATAGAAATTTTACTACTCTCCACATAAGCAAATTTCTTCTTAACCGGAATAGTGGGAGTATCATACGAGACTTGAATACTATAAATCGTTTCCACATTAAAAGAGTAATGTTCAGAAAAAGGGTAATCATAATCATGACAAGTTTTATAAATATAATCACTACTTTTTATAGCATAAGTATCATCACAATAATCATCATAGATAGGAGGCATGCTTTCATCATAATAAATTTGCTCATCAAAACTTGGGGAACAAAAAATATCATCTTCATCAAACATAGCTTCCCCAAGCTTGTGGCTTTGCATATCATTAGCATCATGGATATTCAAGGAATTCATACTAACAACATTGCAATCATGCTCATCATTCAAATATTTAGTGCCAAACATTTTATAGATTTCTTCTTCTAGCACTTGAGCACAATTATCCTTTCCATCATACTCACGAAAGATATTAAAAAGGTGAAGCATATGAGACAAACTCAATTCCATTTTTTTATAGTTTTCTTTTATAAACTAAACTAGTGATAAAACACGAAACTAAAAGACTTGATTGCAAGATCTCAAGTTATACCTTCAAGCGCTAACCTCCCCAGCAACGGTGCCAGAAAAGAGCTTGATGTCTACTACACAACCTTATTCTTGTAGACGTTGTTGGGCCTCCAAGTGTAGAGGTTTGTAGGACAGTAGCAAATTTCCCTCAAGTGGATGACCTAAGGTTTATCAATCCATGGGAGGCGTAGGATGAAGATGGTCTCTCTCAAGCAACCCTGCAACCAAATAACAAAGAGTCTCTTGTGTCCCCAACACACCCAATACAATGGTAAATTGTATAGGTGCACTAGTTCGGCGAAGAGATGTGAAAGTGCTAGTGATCGACTAGAGGGGGGGGGTGAATAGGTGATTTTTATGTAAGTCTTCAAAACATGTAAGTTTCGAAGACAAACGATAGAAATAAACCTATTACCATGCAGCAAAAGGTAGACTACACTAGGCAAACCATAGTCAAGTATTCGATGAAGTGAAAGCACAATGACTAATAGCAGCTAGGCAGTACGGATTAGGTAGGAAGATATTGTGAAGCCAATTAGAACAAGTAATCACTCAGTGAAGCCAAATGGTGTTGCAATCGTACAATGACTTCACAAGGACCAACAGTAAGTAAAGGGAAGGGAAGGACGAAACCAGTGACTCATTGAAGACAATGATTTGTTGGACCAGTTCCAATTGCTGTGACAACTGTACGTCTGGTTAGGGAGGCTGAGATTCAACTCAGAAGACCTCGTCTTCACCTTATTCCCCTTGAGCTAAGGACACCCAGTCCTCGCCCAATCACTCAAGGTAGACTTCCAAACCTTCACAGACTTTGTTCACCGGCGATCCACAATGACTCTTGGATGCTCAGAACATGACGCCTAACCGGCTGGAGGATTCACAGTCCTCAAGGGTAATAAGTCTTCAGATCACATAGACAAGAAGACTTAAGTGATGCCTAACACTCTTTGGATCTGGGTGTTTAGGGCTTTATCCTCTCAAGGAATTCTCTCTCAAAGGCTTCGAGGTGGGTTGCTCTCAAACGACAAAAGCCGTGCTTTAACTGAGCAGCCAACCGTTTATGGTTGTAGGGGGTGGGCTATTTATAGCCACTAGGCAACCCGACCTGATTTGTCCGAAATGACCCTGGGTCACTAAGTAACTGACATGTGTTCCAACAGTCAGATTTCAAACACACACGACAACTTTACTTGGGCTACAAGCAAAGCTGACTTGTCCAACTCTGGACAAGATTCGCTCTCATAGTCTTCACTTGAAGACATAGGATTTTGGTTAAGCATCACTTCAGTCATTCTGACTGGTTCTCTTGGACCCCACTTAATAGTACGGTGGTTCCTATGACTCAACAAAGAAAAACACAGAACGACGAAACCGCTAAGTCTTCGCACTCCATAGTCTTCACGTGATGTCTTCTCATGTCATAGTCTTCAATGTGAATGTCTTCACATACCACCTTTGACTTCATTGTTTTCATACATTTTTAGGGGTCATCTCTGGTAGGAAAACCAAATCAATGAGGGACTTCTACCTGTGTTATCCTGCAATTCTCACGAACACATTAGTCCCTCAACTAGGTTTGTCGTCAATACCCCAAAACCAACTAGGGGTGGCACTAGATGCACTTACAATCTCCCCCTTTTTGGTGATTGATGACAAACTAGTTGAAGTTTTCAATGGGGAATATAATATGTGAAATGTAAAGGATAGGAAATTGTCTTCATAAGTTGCAAGGGCTCCCCCTGAAGATGTGCATATAAGTAATTTGCTTTTGGAATGCAAATGCACATGGCAGGTTGTACTTGTGGAGATCCTCTTCAACTTATGATGACAATTCATCATGCATGAAAAGTATGTGAAGATAATGACATGCATAATGAAAAATGGACGTCTGCAAAATGATCTAAGTGCGGAATTTATCGTCGCACATGCGGAATTTATCATCGCATCACAGAATAGCAAATAAGTAGCAGACGACCATCGAGTTTAAGTGTTACAACTCAAAGAACCAAATGTATCAAAACGAGAGTTGTAAACACTAAGCAAAATATAAAGCAACCGCCCATATGGACCCGCTTGAAGACTATCAAACTCATATGCTTCTCCCCCTTTTGTCAGTAAGGACCAAAAAGGTTTGAAGACATAGAGCATCTACTCGTTCCCATGAGGAGTAGGTGAGGCAGCAAGGTCGTCGGTGTAGTTCGGCGGTGCAGACGAACTCGGGGCAGTGTCGATGCGTGCTGAAGTAGGGGACATTGAAGTGGCATCGTCTTCGTCCTTGATCACTCTGGCATTCATAGTTGCCGTGGAGGAAGAGAACTCAGAGTCTTCAAGAGACGGAGTTCGTCGCAGCACAGTCCTTCTTGGAGGTGTGGAGTCAAACTTGAAACGTTCAGAGAAGCCATCCTCTTGAAGATCATCTTGAGAACACATAAGCGTCAGCCCTTTCCATGTACACCGACAGTTTCATGGGCAACAAAGGCATTCTTGGTGGCAAGATTGCGAATGCGGTTGACATCCACCAAGAGGCTTTGCATTTGGCGCTTCAGCCAGTCATGATGCCTATCCTATTTCTGATGAAGGGAAACCAGAAGCTCTCGGTCATTGAGAACACGAGATCGCTTCTTGGGCCGTTGGGCAATAGTGCTTTCAGTGGCTTCAGTGAGGGCACGATGAGGTGCACGTGTAGTACCAGCCAGAGGATAAACACGAGTGACTGCTTCAACTCCTTCAATGTTTTGAGAGAAGCTTTGATGCTCAACATTCTGAAGACTAAGAGGCTCCTTGGCAGGCTCTGGATAGATGGCTTCAACGGACATATCAACGTCAGGCAGAAAGATCCGATGATTGCGAGCAGAGGGCTGATATGAGACAGCTGAGTGTAGTTTGATCAGCCGCATTATCCATGGAGCATAAAACTTCAAACCAAACAGATCAGATCCTGATGCAGCAAGTTGGCGGATGAAGAAGTCTTGTGCATTGAAGCATTTGCCGTGAAGAATATAAAAGACCAAAGTCTTCATTGCACCTTCCAGCTTTGCATGTGGAGAATGTCCTTTGATGGGCCAGAGAGTTCGCCTGATAATGTGATAGATAGTGCGTGGCAGATACTCAAGGTCTTCAAAAAAGAACTCCTTAGGATATGCAGCATCTGGAGGCAAAGGCTTCATCATGCTAAGCATCTGACTCATGTTCGGTTCAGGCTTCTGAAAGATGCTCTCCATAGCTGCACTGTGAAGCTGACAACCAGGTTCATCAAGATCTCCAGGAGTGGGCAGACCAGTGAGCTCAATGATATCAAAGGCTTTGGCTTCATGATGAACATTGCCGGTCATCCACTCAAGGACCCAAGTCTTCAGATCTCTGTTGTAGCCACGAATATGAAAAGTGGCATAGAATTGGAGCAACAACTCTTCGTTCCAGTGCTCTTGGTCGGTGACGAAAGGCAACAGTCCAGACTCTTTGAAGCAATCCAGAGCCTCTTCCAAGCAGGGCAGACCAGTTATGGCTTCAGTGTCAAGACACATATGAGGGAAAATGCGACCTTGATTGTACAGAATGCATGAGTAATAACTTCGCTGCGGATAGCTCCAGAATCGATCAGAAGATATTCTTTCCCTTGAGTAGGGGTTCTTGGCGCTATTGAAGAAGGTGTTGTCTGCTTTGAGACCGTTGACATTAAAGGATCTGGGTGCTGATGCAGGACCTGGAAACCTGGGCAACCTTGGCATTGGCTTCTGTACCTGAGGCCTGTGCTCAACGTGATAGTCAAACTGAGGACCAGCAGCAGGCGCAGGAGCAGTAGCATCAATGGCATCACTGACTTCTGGCACATTGGTTGGTGTAGGCTCCACATTTGCTTCAGCCATGACAACGTCATTGGCTTCATTTTTGTTGGTGGTGGCAGCCTCAAGATTTTCAACCTCCACTTGATGAGCTGGAGGGTCGGGCACAGACACGTTCTCCTCGAGAACAACTTCTTCAGTAATGGGGGGAGTAGAGACACGTTCTTCTTCTTGTGTGTCGTCGGCTGATGCAGCCGGAATGTCTTCAGCAGCTTTAGCCTCAGACCCGGAGACATTCATAGTAGGAGTGGCATCTGGAAACACTTGACGTGCAACAGATTGGTGGGGCACTTCTCCTTCTGGAACGCTCGAAAGAGGGACTTGAGACCTTGGTCCTTTGCGAAGCCTGTGTAACGCTGGCGACGCCTCTGGAGACGGAGTTGGCTGGGCCTCAAAGTCATCTTCTTCTTCTTGCCGGGGTGGTGTGACTTGTTGTTGTGGGTGATCAGCCCATGATGCATCCTGAGCAATTGGCGTCAGAGGACGACCAATGCTGATGAGTTCGCTGTGCGTAAGCACAAGCAATGATACCAAGTTGTGCTCGATCTGAGGAAGAACTACATCATCTTCAACATTGTCATGGTGACCAATGTCTTCAGCAGCGGTGGAATCAGCTGCTGGAATGTCTTCAGCTTCATGAGCCTCTGTGGAAGCAGGCTCATGGACAGTCAGTTGGCGCTCTTGATGTTCAGCGGCAGGGCAAACCATGGAGATAGGTTCAACAATTAAGGGCTCTGTGGGAGCAGCCCAATCCTTCTTGGTCTTGCGCTTCTTCTTGGAGGGAGCAGCAGCAGAGGCTTCAGGATGTTTCCTCTTTCTCGCTTCAGCCTCAGCAGTCCTCGTCTTCTTCAGTTCTGAAGCGGTTGACCTGACCTTTGGCTTCGAGCCAGTCATGCTGGCTGGGAAGACAATGGGATGTGCTTCCTGCCTTGGTGCTTCGGGTTCGGCACAGCTGGCTTCTTCTTCTTCTTGGCAGCCATCCTGGGATCGATGCCAGGACGACCAAGGGCCTTGCGCTTCTCAGCCGCATTGTAGGCTTGCACACTCTTGTCAGCTAGGCTCTTCATGCGCTCACGAGAACCTTGAGCTTCTTCACACTTCTTGAGAAAGGCTTCTTTGAGCTCGTGCAGCATGATCTTGAAATTTTTGACCTCTTGCACGCTGAGCTTGGCCATGTGCTTCTTGAATTGAGCCTTTTCAAAGTCGATCTTTTGCTTCAGTTCAACGATGCGCTGAGCTAGAGCTAGCTCTGAAGCAATGGCGCCATGGAAGGCGACACTGAGGCCAATTGGAAGTTGCGGATCTTCAAAGCTGAGGTTGGGCGTGTCAAACCAATCATCAATGAAGTTGTGGATGATTGCCACGTCAAAGAGAGGCAAATCATTGAAGATTTCTGCTTCTTCTTTGCTCTTGATCAGTTGCTCAAGAGCGTCATCTGCAAGATCTTCATCGCTGGACAGATCAATAGCGTCGTTGCACAGAATAGCAGCAGTAGTCAGTTCTTGGCTGGTGTGTTGCAAAGGCATCTTGACTTTCGAGGGCTTGGAGATGCGTGAAAAATCTTCAGACTGCACACTGTCTTCAGGAGGTGCAGTAGCCAGTGGCTTCGCTCGTGAGATTTTTGGTGCTGAGGCAGGCTTTGAAGCTTTAGGCTGCTTCAGTTTCTTTGGCTTCGGCGGTGTTGGCGCTTCATCAGATTCAGCGTCATCTGCAGGCTCATCCACGGCTGTACCTTGAACCATGATATGAGTGATGAGACCTTCCAAGTTGTAGAAGGGCCCAACAAGATTGGTTTCAGCTTCGCGGGTGCCATCGACACGGGGAGCAGAGGGACTAGGGTTGAAGTCTAGTCCCAATGACTTCTTGTTCTGCTTCGCCGAATTCTGGGAAAACTGGAAGTTGCGCTTGAACATATTGTCGTCACGACACCATAGCAATGACGATGGGTTAGCATCCACAGGCTGTGGTCCACAGACCATGCAGGGATAGAAGCCTTGTTCAATGGCTTCATCTCTGGACCTGGGTTGAAGATTTCTGTATAGGATGTCTCCCCATGGTCGCTTGATGGCATTCTTCTCAGCATATTCCTTGGTCACAAACCTGTACTTGAACCACTGTTCTGCCCAATATGGTCGAATCCATTGGATTCGTGTCTTGCGCTGATTGTAATCCTCTTCTGGATCTGTCTTGTACAGCTCTAAGAGGTCATCGAGCAGATCTCTTGATGTTTCACCTCGACTCTTTCTTCCACCCTTCCTTACTGATTTCTCTGCAGCCATGAACTTTAAACTGAATGGCTTCAACACGTTCAAAGGCTTCAAAGGCTTTCGCTTGCTGGGCAAACAGGAACTGGCTTCGGGAGAATTTATATGATGCTGTAAGAATTCTGCAAATGAATGCAGACTATGAGAACCAAGGGATTCTCCCACAGACATGTACCTGTGACAGCATTAAGGTGCGAGGGAAGGGGAAGAGGTCATATGCATTCTCAGAAGATTTTGAAGATAAATCAGCTTAGAAGACATTGACCTCAGCGTGCGAAGACATTCACTCGTAGATAAAGAGTTGGTTCCAGATTTGTACGAATCCATGGATCAATACAAGTGACGAATCTAACTACTTTGTGAAGCATAAGTGAACATACTAGGCATATTATGAGATGCAGTATGAAATAGATCCAACTTGTGTGAATAGAAACTTCTTGTGGCAGAAAGTGATGAATCTATAGGATCAAAGGGGCCGTAAAAAGGAAGTTTTATTTACCACATGAAGAACTGCTAGACGGAGTGGAAGAGGAGGCCGAGCAGTTCGATCATCCGTGCCCTAACTTGGCGACGGAGAACACCTACGGCGACGGCGGAGAACACGATGTCAGCGGCCAGCGTGAAGACGGCGTCGGAGAGGTCGCGGCAGCTAAGCGCTTCGTCGTCGGCGTCGTCGAGGGCTAGCGGTGGCGCTAGGGTTCGTGCGAGAGTGGAAGAAAGGATAATGACTGTGGTGAGGCATGTATTTATAGGGACAGGGACTGCACAGTGTTATTACACAGGTGCCCCTGGCGATTCACATCTGAAGGACACATGGCCATCATGCAACATATCGGAGGTTGTTCCACGTTCCCATGCACGCCTAGATTGTCGGGTGGTCGTTCCCACTTCTCTGGGTTTCAGGTGAAGGAATTAGCATTGAAAGCGGACTTCATGTTTGTCTCTGTATCTTCTGCTGACAAGGACGCAGAGAAGACATTCGACAGTTTCAAAAGAATGCATATAATTTGGAGAGAAAGAGTTTGAGATAGAAAGCATAGAGAGGTTAGGGTCTGATCACATTCACTTAGTTCAAAAGATTCAACAGGAAGACATAGCTATAAGTGAATGCTGTAGAGGACAGAACACTAGTATATGTATATATATATGTGAGAAAGACAATCAAACCAACATAGTGAAGATAATCATGAAGACAAGTTGAGAATGAAGACAAACAAAATGTGAAGACATAGAAAATGTAACGCCATGGGTAAAAACACTTCAAACAGAAGAATTTGGTGGTGGCGTTACTCACCATATAGGAAGTATTAGACCCAGACACGTCGCACAATTATCGTGGCGCTCCAAAGTCAAATTCCACATTAATGTATTCACACTTAGAATGTATGTCTTCATTGATTGAAGATATACTTTACTTCGTGTGTTGCACATCTAAGTCATCAATATTCATAAGTGTTAGGATGTGTGCCTGATCACAGGACATTTGAGGATTCCAAGATATTTAGCTCACACCGTAACTTGCAAAATCTCTTCTCATCCAAGGGCTTGGTGAAGATATCTGCCAATTGCTCTTCAGTGTTGACGTGTATGATATCAATATCTTCCTTCACAACATGATCTCTGAGAAAGTGATGACGAATTTCAATGTGCTTTGTCTTAGAGTGCTGAACTGGGTTGTTGGCGATCTTGATGGCGCTTTCGTTGTCGCAGTAGAGTGGCACTTGCTTTAGATGAATGCCATAGTCTTTGAGTGTTTGCTTCATCCATAGAAGCTGAGCGCAGCAAGATCCAACAGCAATGTATTCAGATTCAGCAGTGGAGAGAGATACACAGTTCTGCTTCTTTGAAGACCAACATACAAGTGATCGTCCTAGAAAACGACATGTGCCCGATGTAGACTTGCGATCCACCTTGTCACCAGCATAATTAGCATCCGAGAATCCAACCAAATCAAACTCTGAGCCCTTTGGATACCATAATCCCAGTGTTGGGGTGTAAGCCAAATATCAAAGAATTCCCTTCACAGCTAAGTGATGCGATTCCTTTGGTGCCGCTTGGAATCGAGCACACATGCAAACACTAAGCATAATATCTGGCCTAGATGCACATAGATAAAGTAAAGAACCAATCATGGAGCGGTATACCTTTTGATCGAACTCTTTACCATTGTCGTCGGGACCCAGATGATGTTTGGCTGGCATTGCCGTCGTGAAGCCTTTGCAGTCTTGCATACCAAATTTCCTCAGGCAATCTTTGAGGTACTTCTCTTGAGATATGAAGATGTCGTTGCGTTGCTGACGTATTTGAAGACCAAGGAAGAACTTCAGCTCACCCATCATGGACATCTGATATTGTTCTTGCATCATATATCCAAACTCTTCACTGTATTTCTGATTGGTGCAGCCGAAGATAATGTCATCCACATATATTTGGCACACAAATAGTTCACCATCATATGTCTTCGTGAAGAGAGTGGGGTCGAGGGAACCAGATTTGAAGCATTTACTCTTCAGGAAGTATTTGAGTGTGTGATACCAAGCCCGAGGGGCTTGTTTGAGGCCATACAGTGCCTTGTTGAGCTTGTACACCATGTTAGGATGTTTTGGATCTTCAAAGCCAGGTGGTTGTGCAACATACACTTCTTATTCAATCTTGCCATTGAGAAAAGCGCTCTTCACATCCATTTGACATAGAAGTATGTTATGATGATTTGCATAGGCCAGCAGTATGCGTATGGCTTCAAGCCTTGCCACAGGAGCAAATGTTTCATCGAAGTCAATGCCCTCCACTTGAGTATATCCTTGAGCAACGAGACGAGCTTTGTTTCTGACAACTTGACCATGCTCATCTTGCTTGTTGCGGTATATCCATTTGGTGCCTATTATATTGTGCTTCCGTGGATCAGGACGCTTAACCAGTTCCCATACATTATTCAGCTCAAACTGTTGAAGCTCTTCTTGCATAGCTTGAATCCATTCAGGTTCCATGAAGGCTTCTTCAACTTTCTTGGGTTCTGATATGGAGACGAATGCGAAGTGCCCACAGAAATTTGCTAGCTGAGTTGCCCTTGAACGAGTGAGTGGACCAAGTGCATTGATGCTGTCAATTATTCTGTCAATCTGCACTTCATTGGCAACACGAGGATGTACAGGGCGAAGACTTTGCTCTTGCTGATCATTGTCATCGGTAGAGGGATTGTCTTCAGGCTGAGCATTGTCTTCAGGTTGATCAGGTGCGGAGATGATAAGTTCCTCTTCAGGCTGAGCTTCGGACGGTATGATTTCTCCAGTTCCCATAAGTTTGATTGATTCACTGGATGGAACTTCATCTAGCACATTTGGCAGGTGCTCTCTTTGTGAGCCGTTCGTCTCATCAAACCGCACATCCACTATTTCAACCACTTTATAGTGAAAAAGGTTGAAGACTCTGTAGGAGTGCGAATCCTTTCCATATTCAAGCATAAAACCCTCATGTGCTTTTGGTGCAAATTTTGAAGTGTGATGTGGATCCTTGATCCAGCACCTGGCGCCAAATACTCTGAAGTAACTGACATTTGGCTTCTTGCTAGTAAGGAGCTCATAGGATGTCTTGTTCAGAAGCTTGTGAAGATAAACACGGTTGATGATATGGCATGCAGTGTCAATGGCTTCAGGCCAGAATTTTCTTGGAGTCTTGTATTCATCAAGCATCGTCTGAGCCATCTCAATAAGTGTTCTGTTCTTGCGTTCGACGGCGCCATTCTACCGTGGCGTGTACGGAGCTGAGAATTCATGTGTGATGCCCAAAATATCAAGATATGTATCTAGGCCAGTGTTCTTGAATTCAGTGTCATTGTCACTTCTGATGTGCTTTATCTTGGCGCCATAGTTGTTCATTGCTCGATTGGCGAAGCGTCTGAAGACATCCCGCACTTCAGTCTTGTAGAGGATTATATGCACCCAAGTATATCTTAAATAATCATCAACAATGACAAAGCCATAGAGACAAGCAGTGGTAGTAAGAGTTGAGTAATGAGTGGGACCGAAAAGATCCATGTGGAGCAGTTCGAAGGGTTGAGTCGTTGTCATGATTGTCTTCGAGGGATGCTTGGCCCTCATCATCTTTCCTACTTCACAGGCACCGCATAAGTGATCCTTCCTGAACTTGACGCCCTCGATGCCTATGACATGCTTCTTCCTTGCAAGGGTGTGGAGGTTCCTCATGCCAGCATGCCCTAGCCTTCGATGCCAGAGCCAGCATTCAGAAGCTTTTGCTAGAAGACATACTGCAAGTTGTGGTCCTGCTGAGAAATCTACCATGTACAAATCATCTTTTCGATACCCTTCAAACACTAGATACTTGTCAGATTCCATTAGTACAAGGCAACGATATTTTCCAAACATCACAATCATGTTTAAATCGCAAAGCATTGAGACAGACATTAAGTTGAAACCAAGGGATTCAACAAGCATGACTTTATCCATGTGTTGATCCTTTGAGATTGCAACTCTACCTAGACCCAATACCTTGCTTTTACCAGTGTCAGCAAATGTGATGTGACTTTTGTCAGATGGACGTAAAGTTGAGTCCATGAGAAGGCTTCACTTGCCAGTCATGTGATTGGTACACCCACTATCAATAATCCATTCTGAAGCAGCTGGTGTCGTACCCTACAGTGCAGTTAGGGGGATAGGCTTCACGAAGAGAATTGTGAAGCAAAAACATTTGACGAACCAGTGGATTATTAAAGCTTAGATCGAGATTAGGACTGATAGGGAAAGTAGAAAGCGATTCAGGAACAAAGTACATAATAAGACCATTTGGGCATTTGTTCTTGCGCCCTACAAAATGTTTAAGGTCCCTAGCAATAGTGTCAGACGATTTTGGTTTTCGGCTGGAGACCTTTCCCTGCAAAAGAGAGTTAAGCTTTCTTAGCCACCCACATCTTCAAGGGTGGCTTCGAAGCAATGATTCTAAGTGCAGCATCTGAGAACTTTGGCTTTGGAGCCCTAGCAAAAAGTCTTGCAGGTGGACAATAGTACTCATAAGAATAAGAAGAATAGTTCTTGGTCTTATGAACATGGCGGTTTGATGAACCGCGCTCATATTCATAGGCCTGAGTATGGCTTCCCTGCAAAACACTTGCGTTAGTGCGACTCAGGTGAGTCCTCTGTCTATATGAAGCCTTTGGACCGGATGAAGCCCGTGGTCTGGGGTTTGTCTTCTTCACCTGTGGTGTCATGATGACATTCACAGGAAGATTCTCCAAACACCTTTTCGGCACCCAGATCTTCTTCATAGACGGTCCATTCCTGCAGTTAGTACCAATATACCTGGCAAACACTTCACCATTTTGATTCTTAAACAGTTTATAGTTTGCATCAAAGGATTCATCAATAACAATGGGATTAGCACAAGTGAAGCCAGATAGGGTGGATGGATCCGCTGAAGGTTCCTTTGCAGCAACCCATGTGGTTTTGGGGTACTGCTCAGGTTTCCAGTAAGAGCCATCAGCATTCATTTTCCTCTCAAACCCAACACCCTCTTTCCTAGGGTTTCGGTTCAGGATCTGCCTTTTGAGGACATCACATAGTGTCTGATGCCCTTTGAGACTTTTGTACATCCCTGTTTCAAGCAGTGTCTTCAACCTAGCATTCTCATCAGCAATAGCAGTGGTATCCTCAGCAGAGGGGTTAGTTACCACATCAACAGTTGAAGATATTGCAATAGTAGCAGTAGTAGAACATTCAGCAACAGAAGTAGCGTTATCATGTTCAATGCATTTAAGATATGGTGGTTCAAATCCTTCCTGAGCTGAACTGATTTGCTTGGCACGAAGTGACTCGTTTTCCTTTTGAAGATCTTCATGAGCCGCTCTCAATTTCTCAAGATCTTGCTTCCTTTGAAGATAATCATAGGAAAGCCTTTCATGAGTTGTTGAGAGCGTTTCATGACGACTTTCAAGTTCCTCATACTTAATGTGAAGATTTTTTATGTCTTCAATTAAGGACTGAGATCGAGTCATTTCAGCATCTAACAGATCATCGCTTTTGTGTAACAATTTTTGAATGTGTTCCATAGCTTTCTGCTGTTCAGTCGCAATTTTAGCAAGTGTTTTGTAGCTGGGTTTGGAACCACAATCAGAGTCATCGTCACTAGATGTTGATAGTGAGTAGTGCGTGTGTTTACCTTGGCACCGCGTGCCATGAAGCAGTAGGAAGGAGCGGAGTAGTCCTTATCATTTGCATCGGTGTCGGTGATGAATTCATTGTCTTTAGTGTTGAAGATGGACTTGGCAACATATGCTGTAGCCAGACTCGCAACGCCAAAATCGGACTCCTCCTCAGACTCCACCTCCGCCTCCTCAGAAGCAGACTCCTCCACAGAATCCATTTCCTTGCCAACAAACACACGTGCCTTGCCAGATGAGCTCTTCTTGTGTGATGAGGACCTTGAGGAAGACTTGGAAGAAGACTTTGAGTATTTCTTCTTCTTCTTGTCGTAAGAGTCATACTCCTTGCTCTTCTTCTTCTTGTTGTTCTCATTGTCCCACTGTGGACACTCAGAGATGTAGTGGCCAGGTTTCTTGCACTTGCGACATGTTCTCTTCTTGTAGTCATGAGCAGAAGCTTCATCATTCCTTGAGCTTGATCGTGAAGACTTTCTGAAGCCTTTCTTCTTGGTGAATTTTTGGAACTTCTTCACAAGCATAGCAAGCTCCTTTCCAATGTCTTCAGGATCATCAGAACTGCTGTCAGACTCTTCTTCAGATGAGGAGACAGCTTTTGGCTTCAAGGCACGAGTTCGCCCATAGTTGGGACCGTAGATGTCTCTTTTCTCAGAAAGCTGAAACTCGTGTGTGTTGAGCCTCTCAAGTATGTCAGACGGATCGAGTTTCTTGAAATCAGGACGTTCTTGACTCATCAGGGCTAGGGTGTCAAACGAACTGTCAAGTGATCTCAGGAGTGTCTTGACGACTTCATGCTTGGTGATCTCAGTAGTGCCGAGGTCTTGAAGCTCAATTGTGATGTCAGTGAGTCGATCAAACGTGAGCTGGACATTCTCATTGTCATTTCTCTTGAAGCGGTTGAAGAGGTTGCGAAGGACACTGATTCTCTGATCTCTCTGGGTTGAGACGCCTTCGTTGACCTTGGAGAGCCAGTCCCAGACTAGCTTAGATGTCTCCAAAGCACTCACGCGGCCATACTGTCCTTTGGTCAGATGACCACAGATGATATTCTTGGCAGTAGAGTCCAGTTGAACGAACTTCTTGACATCAGCAGTAGTGACACCTTCTCCAGCCTTGGGAACGCCGTTCTTGACGCCATACCATAGGTCGACATCAATGGCTTCAAGATGCATGCGCATCTTATTCTTCCAATAGGGATATTCAGTTCCATCGAAGATGGGGCACGCAGCAGAGACTTTAATTATCCCTGCAGTCGACATAGCTAAAACTCCGGATGGTTAAACCGAATCACACAGAACAAGGGAGTACCTTGCTCTCATACCAATTGAAAGTGCTAGTGATCGACTAGAGGGGGGTGAATAGGCAATTTTTATGAAAGTCTTCAAAACATGTAAGTTTCGAAGACAAACGATAGAAATAAACCTATTACCATGCAGCGGAAGGTAGACTACACTAGGCAAACCATAGTCAAGTATTCAATGAAGTGAAAGCACAATGACTAATAGCAGCTAGGCAGTACGGACTAGGTAGGAAGATATTGTGAAGCCAATCAGAACAAGTAATCACTCAGTGAAGCCAAATGGTGTTGCAATCGTACAATGACTTCACAAGGACCAACAGTAAGTAAAGGGAAGGGAAGGACGAAACCAGTGACTCGTTGAAGACAATGATTTGTTGGACCAGTTCCAGTTGCTGTGACAACTGTATGTCTGGTTAGGGAGGCTGAGATTCAACTGAGAAGACCTCGTCTTCACCTTATTCCCCTTGAGCTAAGGACACCCAGTCCTCGCCCAATCACTCTGGTAAGTCTTCAAGGTAGACTTCCAAACCTTCATAGACTTCGTTCACCGGCGATCCACAATGACTCTTGGATGCTCAGAACGCGACGCCTAACCGGCTGGAGGATTCACAGTCCTCAAGTGTAATAAGTCTTCAGATCACACAGACAAGAAGACTTAAGTGATGCCTAACACTCTTTGGCTCTGGGTGTTTAGGGCTTTATCCTCTCAAGGAATTCTCTCTCAAAGGCTTCGAGGTGGGTTGCTCTCAAACGACAAAAGCCGTGCTTTAACTGAGCAGCCAACCGTTTATGGTTGTAGGGGGTGGGCTATTTATAGCCACTAGGCAACCCGACCTGATTTGTCCGAAATGACCCTCGGTCACTAAGGAACTGACACGTGTTCCAACGGTCAGATTTCAAACACACACGACAACTTTACTTGGGCTACAAGCAAAGCTGACTTGTCCAACTCTGGACAAGATTTGCTCTCATAGTCTTCACTTGAAGACATAGGATTTTGGTTAAGCATCACTTCAGTCATTCTGACTGGTTCTCTTGGACCCCACTTAACAGTACGGTGGTTCCTATGACTCAACAAAGAAAAACACAGAAGGACAAAACTGCTAAGTCTTCGCGCTCCATAGTCTTCACGCGATGTCTTCTCATGTCATAGTCTTCAATGTGAATGTCTTCACATACCACCTTTGACTTCAATGTTTTCATACATTTTTAGGGGTCATCTCTGGTGGGAAAACCGAATCAATGAGGGACTTCTACCTGTGTTATCCTGCAATTCTCATGAACACATTAGTCCCTCAACTAGGTTTGTCGTCAATACCCCAAAACCAACTAGGGGTGGCACTAGATGCACTTACAAGATGGTGATACAAGTGGTATATGGATGGTAGATAAAGGTATTTGTAATCTGAAAATATAAAAACAGTAAGGTAACTAATGATAAAAGTGAGCGTAAATGGTATTGCAATGATAGGAAACAAGGCCTAGGGTTCATACTTTCGCTAGTGTAAGTTACCTCAACAATACTAACATAATTGGATCACATAACTATCCCTCAACATGCAACAAAGAGTCACTTCAAAGTCACTAATAGTGGAGAATGAACGAAGAGATTATGGTAGGGTACGAAACCACCTCAAAGTTATTCTTTCCAATTAATCCGTTGGGCTATTCCTATAAGTGTCACAAACAGCCCTAGAGTTCATACTAGAATAACACCTTAAGACACAAATCAACCAAAACCCTAATGTCACCTAGATACTCCAATGTCACCTCAAGTATCCGTGGATATGATTATACGATATGCGTCACACAATCTCAGATTCATCTATTCAACCAACACAAAGGACCTCAAAGAGTGCCCCAAAGTTCTTCCGGAGAATCACGACGAAAACGTGTGCCAACCCCTATGCATAGGTTCATGGGCGGAACCCGCAAGTTGATCACCAAAACATACATCAAGTGAATCACGTGGTATCCCATTGTCACCACAGATACGCACGACAAGACATACATCAAGTGTTCTCAAATCTTTAAAGACTCAATCCGATAAGATTACTCCAAAGGGGAAACTCAATTCATTACAAGAGAGAAGAGGGGGAGGAGAAACATAGGATCCAACTATAATAGCAAAGCTCGCGATACATCAAGATCGTATCATCTCAAGAACACGATAGAAAGAGAGATCAAACACATAGCTACTGGTACATACCCTCAGCCCCGAGGGAGAACTACTCTCTCCTCGTCATGGAGAGCACCGGGATGATGAATATGGCCACCGGAGAAGGATTGCCCCCTCTGGCAGGGTGCCGGAACGGGTCTAGATTGGCTTTTGGTGGCTACGGAGGCTTCTGGCGGCGGAACTCCCGATCTATTGTGCTCTCTGATGTTTTTAGGGTATATGGAGATATATAGGCGAAAGAATTACGTCAGGGGGGCCACGAGGGGCTCACGAGGGTGGAGGGCGCGCCCAGGGGGGTAGGCGCGCCCCCTGCCTCGTGACCTCCTCGGAGATCCCCCGACGTGCACTCCAAGTCTTCTGGGCTTCTTTCCTTTCAAAAATGAGTTCCATGAAGTTTCAGGTCAATTGGTCTCCGTTTGATTTTCCTTTTCTTCAAAACCCTAAAACAAGGTAAAAAATAGAAACTGGCACTGGGCTCTGGGTTAATAGGTTAGTCCCAAAAATGATATAAAAGTGTATAATAAAGCCCATAAACATTCAAAACAGTAGATAATATAGCATGGAGCAATCAAAAATTATAGATACGTTGGAGACATATCAGAGGTTCCGAGGGCAACAGTATTCCGGACTCCCCTGATCTGCCAAACCGGGCTGCTATCTTCATGGCCGGTACAGAATTAGCGCCCCACTCATCAACCGCCGCAGCAATGCTCTCCGGTTCAGCAACAGCCACGCCGGCGGGGGCGGGGAGCTCTGCGCCGCCTCCGGCTTAAGTTCTGTCTGACTTGTTCGACGCTTTGGCAACATTGATGGCCGCGGAAGTGGACGCAGCGGCCCAGATCAGCACAATGCGGAGATCGCAAAGGTGAAAGATCAGATAACTCTGGCTAAAGTGGACCTAGCGGCAGAGAACGCTAGGATGGCTACAGAACGGGCCGAGTTGGAAGCTCAGGCCTACCGGCTTAGGCTGGATCAGAATGCTTAAGAGGAAGTCATGAGAAGAAGATACCGATCGCATCTCCCGCCGAGTTATGAGCCAAGAAATCTCTTCAACACGCCAGGAGCAGGAACTAGTAACCAGCCAATATTAAACCGGATGGAGGCGCCAGGAACAGGAGCGCCTTTTCAGCCACGCACGATGGACCCGCCTCGTCAGAACAACATTGTGCCGCAGTATGTTCCAACACCTCCCGGGCATTACTCCAACCCGTTGGACAACATTGTGGCCGCTGCTTCACGATTGGCAGCACTCCCAACCGATGACGAGTCACCAGTAGCGGTTGAGGCACGACGGGCCAGAGATCTCCTTCAAACAGCTCTAAACCAGCAGCAGGCTTATTCGCACAGTCGTGAGAGGATTCATTCCACCCCCCGTCCAAGACGGAGCTACAGCAGGCACGTTGAGGATGAACCGGCCGTGTCAAGCAGTGCACGTCACCGTAACTCGCCGCGAGGGCACATATCGGCCGGGGAGGTGCTAATGCACAGGATGTGGTGGATCATGGTCGCGCACGTCGAGAGGCCGAATTAGCAGCTCTGCATGGAGCCCGTCAACCCACGCCGGTTCACCCTACCTCTTTAGTAGAGCCAGGTGTGGTGTTCAGTTCCTTAGGGGTGCCGTGTCTCACCCCCGCTTTGTGTAATGTGCGTCTGCCCAAGGATTTCAAAGGACCTCGTAAGGTACCCAATTACACCGCCGATCTGCAACCAGAGGCATGGGTTGAAAATTACGAGATAGCAATGGAGATGTTAGATGTGGATGAAGCGGTATGTGCTAAGTACTTCACCATGATGTTGGAAGGAACAGCTCGTACTTGGCTAAAGAGCTTACCAACTAACTCTGTCGGATCATGGGCTGAATTGAAGCACCGGTTTATCCAGAACTTCAAAGATACTTGTAAGCAGCCCATGTCAATTGTGGGTAAAGCGGGTCTCAGCTATTTTGCATTCATCAGATCGTATCAATGCAGATACCGCAGTGCTAACGTTGGAGGGCAATTGCCATTTTCTGCCGCTCAAACAGAAGTTAGGAAGGCTCAAACGTCACTGCAATGATATGTCAACGCTTATGGCTGCTTTGGTTAAATACACCGATTCAGATAATGCCAAAGACCCTGACTCAGAGGAGGACAAATCGGGGAAAGGGAAAAAGAACGGCGGCACCAAGGGTCAGCAGCATAATCCGACAGGCCATGGGAACAATGGTAAGCGCAAGGCCGACAATAGTTTGGACTTTGTGGCTAACACCAATGCTCAGGAGAATGGTCAGCGCCGTAAGGGCAAGCAGCCCCAGAGGGGCGGAGGTTCAGGCCCCAATTTGGAACGCCTGTTAAATCAACCCTGTCCAAAGCATGGATCAAAGGAGAAGCCAGCATTGCATCTTTGGAAGGATTGTTATATCATGCGAGATTTCAAGAACTGCAATATGTTTCAGTACGATAATGGCCCGCCCGGCGGTTCAGGAGGTGGTTTCCACGGGCCGGGTTACGGAGGCGGCAGCTCCGGTTCAGGATTTCAGGGCAATCAAACCGGACACATCAATCAAGGGAACCAAGGCAACCCGGGAGGTCACAACCATCAGGGGAACCAGCAGCAGCAGCATTCGGGTTATCAGAGCAATCCTAAGAAGTTAAATAGTGGGAAATATCATGTCTTCACCACTAGCTTGTGTAAGCGTGATCAGAAGCTTCACAAGAGGGCAGTGAACTCTGTTGAACCGGCGGTGCCTCAGTATTTGCGCTGGTCTGAGCAACCCATTTTATGGAGTAGAGAGGATCACCCGCCCCGGGTTGACAATCCGGGTCATCTGGCCTTAGTGGTGGCCCCTCAAGTTGGGGGATATAAGTTCACTAAGGTACTCATGTATGGGGGAAGTAGTATCAACATTCTATATTATGATACCTTCCGTCGTATGGGGTTGACAGATAAGAATCTTAAACTGTCAAACACCATTTTTCATGGTGTGGTGCCTGGTAAGTCTGCATATCCAGTGGGCAAGATAGCCTTAGAGGTGGCTTTTGGAGATGATCATGATTCAAGATCAGAAACATTGACTTTTGAGGTGGTGAAAATCAAAAGTCCGTATCACGCTTTGTTTGGGCGACTGGCTTACGCTAAGTTCATGGTGAGGCCGTGTTATGTTTATCTACAACTTAAGATGCCAGGTCATAAGGGGACCATCACAGTACACGGGAGCAGGAAGATCGCTTTGGAATGTGAGGAAGGTGATGCGGCTTATGCTGAGTCGGTTTGTGCCAAGCAGGAGCTGAATTTTTATAAAGACCAAGTTAATCCGGCAGATATGACTTCTTTGAAAAAGCCAACTACGGAACACGATCCGGCGTTGAAATTTAAATCGGCCACAGATACTAAGATGGTTGATTTTGTTCCTGGTGATTCATCCAAGCAGTTCAGCATCAGCGCTAACCTGGATCCCAAATAGGAAAGCGCGCTCATCGAGTTCATCCTTGAGAACCGAGACATCTTTGCATGGAAACCTTCTGACATGCCAGGTGTATCGAGGGAACTCGCTGAGCACACACTTAACATTGATCCTAAGTTTAAACCGGTCCGGCAATTTCTCCGCCGTTTCAATGAAGAAAGGCACAAGGCTATTGGTGAAGAGGTAGCTCGGTTGTTGGCCGCAGGGTTTATCGTGGAGGTCTTGCACCCAGAGTGGTTGGCTAATCCGGTGCTGGTTCTTAAGAAAAACGGCACCTGGCGTATGTGTGTAGATTACATAGACTTGAACAAGGCTTGCCCTTCAGATCCCTTTGCCCTCCTTGTATTGATCAGATTATTGATGCTATGGCGGGTTGTGACTGTTTGTGTTTTTTGGACGCTTATTTTGGTTATCATCTGATCAAAATGGCAGTTAAGGACCAGGAGAAGACGGCTTTTATAACTCCTTTTGGAGCCTTCTGCTATGTCTCCATGCCTTTTCGGCTCAAGAGTGCCCAGGCGACTTATCAACGCTGTGTTCAGAATTGTCTTCATAAGTAGATTGGGCGCAATGTTCATGCATATGTAGATGATATTGTGATGAAGTCCAGGAAGGAGGAAACATTGATAGATGATTTGAGAGAAACCTTTGACAACCTCCGGGTTTACAAAATGATGCTCAATCCGGAAAAGTGTGTCTTTGGTGTCTCGACAGGCAAACTCTTGGGTTTTCTGGTGTCAAACAGAGGCATTGAGGCTAATCCATAAAAAATATCAGCAATTACATCTTTGGCTAAACCAGCGTGTACCAATGACGTTCAACGTTTGGCCGGCCGGATTGCGGCTTTGAGCCAGTTTATCAGTCATCTTGGGGAGAAGGCTATCCCTCTATATCAGATGCTAAAGAAAACAGATGATTTTGTCTGGAGTGAGGCAGCTGATAAGCATTTGAGGATATGAAGAGGCAGTTAGCTAAACCGCCTGTGCTTGCAGCCCCGATCGATAAAGAGTGGTTATTGCTATATGTGGCTGCTAATGCCCGAGCTGTTAGCGTGGCTATTGTGGTGGAGCGCAAGGAAGCTGGAAAGGAATATCCGATTCAACGACCGGTTTATTATATCAGTGAGGTGCTCATTGAATCAAAGCAGAGGTATCCACATTGGCAGAAGCTGGTGTATGGAGTTTTTATGGCAAGCTGGAAGCTCAAACATTATTTTCAAGGCCATCCTATCACAGTGGTCAGTTTAGCCCCTCTGGGAGATATCATTCAAAACAGAGAAGCAACTGGCCGGATTGCTAAGTGGGCTATTGAGCTTGGGCCTCATGGGCTCAAATACACGCCTAGCATAGCAATTAAATCCCAAGCGCTCATGGATTTCATCAATGATTGGACAGAGTTGCAGACACTAGAGGAAAAGCCAGATAACACGTATTGGACTATTCACTTAGATGGGTCCAAATAGTTGGAGGGCTCGGGGGCTGGAGTCATACTAACTTCGCCATGAGGTGACAAGTTTTGTTATGTCCTCCGTTTAATGTTCCCTTGTACTAACAATGCAGCTGAGTATGAGGTCTTACTCCACGGTCTTCGGATGGCTAAGAAGATGAACTTAAGTCGGGTTAAGTGCTTTGGGGATTCAGATCTGGTGGCTCAACAGGTGTCTGGCACTTGGGATTCTAAAGACCCACTCATGGCTGCATATCAACGAGAGGTGGACACAGTGGCTGGTCACTTCAAGGGTTGTCAGGTGGACCATATAGACCGGCGAAAGAATGAAGCGGCAGACGCTTTAAGATGCCTTGGTTCTCAGCGTAAACTGGTCCCACCAAATGTCTTTCTTGACGTGCTGCATAATCCGTCGGTCAAGGTACCAACAGAGGAGGAGTTGGCTATTCCTGATCCAGAGGCTCAATTGGTGGCAGCTTTGCATGTCATACCGGATTGGACAATCCCACCTGGCTTACATGAACCGGGGAGAGTTACCGGAGGATGAAACCTCGGCCCGGCAGATAATCCGGCGTTCTAAGTCGATGACCATACTCAACGGAGATTTACATCGTTACAGCGTCTCAGGGACAATTCAGCGTTGTGTCTCTCCTCAAGAGGGTTGTGAGATTTTGCGAGAAATCCATGAAGGGGATTGTGGTCACCATGCCGGTTCAAAGTCTTTGGTAGCTAAAGCTTTCCGCCACGGTTTTTATTGGTTTACAGCTCACACTGATGCGGAGGATTTAGTCAAGAGATGTGACGGTTGTCAAAAATTCGCACACCGTGCTCATATTCCGGCTCAGGAGTTGAGGATGATTCCAATAACTTGGCCGTTTGCAACTTCGGGCCTTGATATGGTTGGACCCTTCAAGCGATCCAAGGACAAAAAGACCCACTTATTAGTGGCAGTTGACAAATTCACCAAATGGGTGGAAGCAGAGCCAGCCAGTAAGTGTGATGCGGCCACGGCGGTTCAGTTCATCAAAAAGGTGATATTCTGGTTTGGCTTTCCACACAGTATCATAACTGATAATGGTACTAATCTGTCAAAGGGAGTGATGGAGGAATTTTGCCAGCATGAGCATATCCAGCTTGATATAGCATCGGTGGCTCACCCCCAATCTAATGGTCAAGCGGAGAGGGCAAATCAAGAAATTTTGAGAGGTATTAAACCCCGGCTTATGGTTCCTTTGAAGCGGACACCGGGTTGTTGGGTTGAGGAGTTACCTTCTGTGTTATGGAGCATGAACACCACACCCAACAGATCTACGGGTTACACGCCTTTCTTCATGGTTTATGGAGCGGAGGCAGTTCTTCCTAGTGACATACGTCATGACTCGCCCCGTGTGCCAGCTTATATTGAAGCTGATAATGAGACAGCACGTCAGGATTCCCCGGAATTGTTAGATGAGGAGCGTGATCTTGCAGCAGCACGTTCAACGATTTATCAACAAGATCTCCGACGTTATCACAGCCGCCGGGTTAAGACCAGAACTTTTCAAGAGGACGATCTGGTGCTCCACCTCATCCAGGATCAGACTGATATGCACAAATTATCCCCACCTTGGGAAGGACCTTTTGTGGTCAGCAAGAATCTGCACAACGGGTCATACTACCTCATTGATGTTCGAGAGCACAAACACTCGTGTAAATCGGAGGAGGAGACCAAGCGGCCGTGGAATATAGCTCTTCTTCGACCTTACTATACTTGAGCCACAGGCTCTTCGCATGTACATATTTATGACAATGTATATATTATATAATAAACCGGAGCCTCAAATAAAGCGGGGTCTCTGTTCTTTTTACATCGTGTGTGAGCTTACAAGAGTTTCTACTGACAAAGCGGAGTTTTGTTAAACCGGTCTCTGCGGCCGCACGGATATAAAGAAAATCACTAGGGGGGCTTGGTTGCTGTTACACCATAGCTACACCTCTTGATTGGTTTAACACCACAAAGCATATCACTAGGGGGCTTGGTTGTTATCACACCATAGCTACACCTCTTGATAGGCGTTAAGCCAAAAGGAAATTATGTGGAGCCAAAGAGAGTTTGTTGCATTAAGCACAACTCAAACATAGGTAACCACCGAGCACATCTCACATGTTACCTGGGGGCTCTTTGCTTCTAAAAGAACAATGAGTTTTGAACCCTTGTAATAGGCTATCAAGCCAGGCTTGGAAGCCAGGTGTATTCACCTAAAACCCCGGGTTATCCTGCCTCTTTAAGTAAGTCACTCCGTCCAGGTAAACCTGGTATGACCCATCGAAAGTTTGACAAGTCAATCCCGTGGACCCTGAACTTGTCCAAGTTAAATTGGTGATTGGTTAAAGATTGAAGTCCATCTTAAAAAGGCTTTGCAAAATGGTTTAACTCAGCGGCCTGGAAGCCCATGAAAAGCCTTGCATATTTCTATTGTTTTGCTGTTTTTATGATAAGGGATTTATAAACATTTTTCTGACAAACCGGTGTTCATTACAAACCGGCATGACTTTCAGCGCTTCGTTGTTAGTACATGATCAGATTCTAAACTGGTAGCGAATTGCTCCGGACTGGTCTTGACTAGATGTCACCAACCTTATACGAACAAATCAACGGCTTTTTAGCCCTATATGATTTCTACATGAACCAGCAAGAGGGCCAGGAGTTATCAGCACTCCGGATTGATGTTTTTTCCTCTACCATACAAGCAATTGGTCAGCCAACGAGTTTTCATATGCAGGAACATAAAGGATTATGCATACATGAATTCCAAAAGTGGAGCAAATTTTCACAATGTCAAAGCACCACAAAACATGCTTGATGGCATGACAGATAAATGGGTTTTTGCTATCCTATTACAAGAACATTCAAAACGGCTCCAATTGAATAATTGTTTCTAAGCAGTGGCACACAATAGCTGGTAAACCGGCGGCCGGTTTAAGATGCTTCGTCTGGACGGTTTGACGGTTGAGGATCATTTGGTGCAATCATTTCTTCTTCATCCCTCCCCAGACGCTGGAAATCAACCATTGACCAATCGATTCCGGTTAAAGCTTGAAACACGGCTTCTTCATGGATAAGGCTGGAGGGGTTAATATCAGGAGCGTAAATATGCTTAAGGATTGGAGGCACAAGTTCTTCGACTTCATGGATTTTGGCAGGCTGTCTCTTCCCTTTAGTGTCGTAAGCCGGCTAGAAATGAGATAAATCTGTGTCTTCTGCCAATTTGCTGGCTATTGGCCGCATCTCCTTTGTCAGCCTTCGGAGATCATCATTGTCGTAGCTTGAACCGTCCTCCTTCACACCTGGATATCCTTTAATGATGTCATCCGCTTCAAGATCCGTAATCCATGCTTTGGCCCGGATTAATGCGGTCAGCGCTCCTGCTCTTGCGGCTGCATTCTTCAGTTCAGTAATCCGGGCTGGTAGCATGGCCAGCTTCTCAAGGGTTTCTTTTATCAGTGTTGGTGCCGGTTTATTGTAGGCCGCAGTGCATATAGCACGCTGGGATCCAGAGTAAAGCTGTTCTATTAAGGTGTAAGCCGCTTTAAGCTTCATCCGCATATCAGCGCCCAGATGAGTAATGCGAGTGCCTGTCATGGTTTAATATCAGCCCAACTGATAAACAATAAGATCTCATGAATTGGACAAATAACATAAGGAGATACTTACCAAATACAATGGACGTCATAGCGTTGATTTGTCGTT
This sequence comes from Triticum urartu, assembly GCF_003073215.2. Classification (NCBI taxonomy): domain Eukaryota; kingdom Viridiplantae; phylum Streptophyta; class Magnoliopsida; order Poales; family Poaceae; genus Triticum; species Triticum urartu. Next base: position 485,590,853 of record NC_053025.1, read on the forward strand.
TCAAACCAGTTAGTTCATCTACAACTGGCTTTAGGGCTGCTTCGGCATCCTCAGCTCTTTTGGTTAAACCGGCCTTTTCGGTTTCCTAGTCAGCATGTTCCTTGTTAAAAGACTCCTTTAGCTTTTACATAGCTGTCAGGGATTTGGTCAGCTCCTCCTTGGCTTTCACAGCCTCTGCTTGTTGGGACTTCACGTTCTCTTGCAAATCAGCGGTTCGGGCATCTCTATTGCTTAGCTTGGCCTGTAACAGCGAAGATATGTCAACAACAGGATATGTATTTTCTAAGTACTAAGCGTATAACAAGTTATGCACTTCGTACTTGGGGGCTAATGCCTATTTGCTCTATTATCAATACATCTTTTTAAAGTCTCCAGAACAATGCAAGCATTATCCTTGACACTTGGGGGCTAATGTACATCTGTTCAAAACAGACACATGGATTCAAGACCCAGATTACCTCGCAAAGCTAAACCGGCCTTTGGAAGCTACACTGAGGAAAGCTACATAATTCCATTGGTAAAGTATCGGTTTTTGTTTTCATTAAGGACCAGACATTTTGAAGGTCACCAGGAGAGGATTAAAGTATTACAAAGTCCCGGTTTAAGATTAACATCATAAAACGGCCCTTGGGGGCTACTTGGGCTAGTATTTCAACTTTGGAATCAAGAAATAAAGGGAGATGAAAATACCTCATAGTGTTCCTTCATCAGGTTCACCAAACCGGCTTCATAGTCACGGTTTGAGTGCAGACGGTTTAAAAAACCAGAGTGAAGTTCTTCAGCACTGAGATGAGCATAGCTTGATAAGTCAGTGCTCCATTTACCCTTTTCCCTGGTAGCACGCTCTTCTTTGGCACTATGTTGGGCCAAGATTACAGGATGGCCAGGAGAGCTGTGGCCCATGCCAGTAATGATAACATCATCTCCTTGGCCTTCAGTTGTTTTTGCGGGTGATGATGGAGTATCAGTACCTCTCACCATACTAGCCCGGTTTGGAGCTGCCGGTTCAGTGTCAGGCACAGCAGGATCAGCTTATGGTTGTTCATGAATATTTTGGTCTTGAAGGGTGGTTCATCAAAGGTAACTTCAGGATGAGGACCCTCTGGTTCACGAGTTTGGTCCGGTTCACCTATTTGCTCTTCTTCAAAAATTGTTGACCTGAGCTTTCTTGCTGGGTCTGGCTTTGGCTCTGCAAACAAAATTAAAAGAGGTTTAGCATCTTATTCAAGATTTGCAACGCATTTGAAGAAAGGGTTTGAATGCTTACCCAACTACAATTTTAAGAGGAGGGAGTTGGGTTGCTGTTGACTCGCCAGAAGATGAGGGAGGTGTCACCTGATAATTTGAATCGGATGGATTAAGAGGTTGTCTGAAATAACCGGCCTTGGGATAAGAATTTTCAGAAGTGGGGGAGACCTCAGATCGGCGCTTCCAAACCGGGATATCAGGTAAACCGGCCGAAGTGACCTGTTGGCCGCTGTGCCGGGTTGTTCGGCGAGCTTCAAGCTACTGCGTCTTCAAAATAAATGTTGGATCCAAGTAAGCAAGAGGATGAGTGAAAGTGCAACTATCCCTAGGTGGTTTTGGTAATTCATAACAACATATAGCTCATTGAGCTAATGCTATTCCAAGATGATTATTTCAGGAAAGCTCAATGATTGGCATGGCATGGATGTGAAAGTGGAACCCTCAAAATGCTAAGGACAATGGATTGGCTCAAGCTCAAAAGCTCAAGACTCCTCATTTTATATTTTAGTGATCCAAGATCACATTGAGTCCATAGGAAAAGCCAATACTATCAAGGAGGGATGAGGTGTTGCTTAATGAGCCTCTTGCTTCATGTGCTTAATGATATGCTCCAAAACCCTCAACTACTTTCCCATATCCACATATGACCTAAACTCTAAGCCAAACTCGGTCCTACCGATTTTTCCTATCCGGTGCCACCGAGTTTCAATTGTCATTAGCCACTGCCAAACCCTAGCAATTCGTTCCTACCGATAAGGATCTCAGTCCCACCAAGATGGGGTTGCAAACTCTCTGTTTCCCTTCCGTAACTTTTCGGTCCCACCGAAAGAGCGAATCGGTCCCACCGAGATTGCAATGTAAACTCAGTGTTTCCCCTTTGTAACTTTTTGGTCTCACCGAGTTCCACTCGGTCCCACCGAAAGAGCAAATCGGTCCCACCGAGTTTGCCCGACCAACTCTCTGGTTAGCTAATTACCAAACTTGGCCTCACCGAGTTTGTGTAATCGGTCTCACCGAGATTACGTTATGCCCAAACCCTAACCGAATCGGTCCTACCGAGTTGCATGTCAGTCCCACCGAAATTCCTAACGGTCACTAGGTTTACATTTTCGGTCCGACCGAGTTTTATGATTCGGTCCCACCGAGATTGGAAAACTGTGTAACGGTTGGATTTTGAGTGGAGGCTATATATACCCCTCCACCTCCTTCTCATTCAGTGAGAGAGCCATCAGAACACACACATCATTCCAACTCATTTGTTCTGAGAGAGAACCACCTACTCATGTGTTGAGATCAAGACATTCCATTCCTACCATATGAATCTTGATCTCTAGCCTTCCCAAGTTGCTTTCCACTCAAATCTTCTTTCCACCAAATCCAAATCCTATGAGAGAGAGTTGAGTGTTGGGGAGACTATCATTTGAAGCACAAGAGCAAGGAGTTCATTACCTACACACCATTTGTTACTTCTTGGAGAGTGGTGTCTCCTAGATTGGCTAGGTGTCACTTGGGAGCCTCCGACAAGATTGTGGAGTTGAACCAAGGAGTTTGTAAGGGCAAGGAGATCGCCTACTTCGTGAAGATCTACCGCTAGTGAGGCAAGTCCTTCGTGGGCGATGGCCATGGTGGGATAGACAAGGTTGCTTCTTCGTGGACCCTTTGTGGGTGGTTGCTTCTTCGCGGACCCTTCGTGGGTGGAGCCCTCCGTGGACTCGCGCAACCGTTGCCCTTGGGTGGAGCCCTGTGTGGACTCGCGCAACCGTTACCCTTCGTGGGTTGAAGTCTCCATCAACGTGGATGTAGGATAGCACCACCTATCCGAACCACGGGAAAAACATCCGTGTATGCAATTGCGTTTGAATTCTCCAAACCCTTCCCTTTATATTCTTGCAAGTTTCATGCTTTACTTTCCGCTGCCAATATACTCTTTGCATGCTTGCTTGAATTATGTGATGATTGCTTGACTTGTCCTAAAATAGCTAAAATCTGCCAAGAACTAAAATTGGGAAAAGGTTAAGTTTTTATTTGGTCAAGTAGTCTAATCACCCCCCTCTAGACATACTTTCTATCCTACAAGTGGTATCAGAGCTTTGGTCTCCATTTGCTTGATCTCCATAGCTTTTGGTGGTCATAGCCTTTGTTTCACAACCTAGGAGAGTATGGCGTCTAGCGAGGGAAATTATCACCGTAGAGGTCCTTACTTTGATGGTACTAATTTTGCTAGTTGGAAGCATAAAATGAAAATGCATATTCTTGGACATAACCCCGCCGTTTGGGCTATTGTGTGTGTTGGTTTGCAAGGTGACTTCTTTGATGGGAAAGAACCAAACCGTGAAGCTACCGCGGATGAGTTGAAGATGTTGCAATACAATGCTCAAGCTTGTGATATTCTCTTCAACGGATTGTGCCCCGAAGAATTCAACAAAATCAGCCGCCTTGAGAATGCAAAGGAAATTTGGGACACTTTGATTGATATGCACGAAGGTACCGACTCCGTCAAGGAATCCAAGTTGGATGTGCTTCAAAGCCAACTTGACAAGTTCAAGATGAAGGATGGTGAAGGTGTCGCTGAAATGTACTCTAGGCTTGCTCTCATCACAAATGAGATTGCCGGCTTAGGAAGTGAAGAGATGACAGATAAATTCATCATCAAGAAGATTCTAAGAGCCTTGGATGGAAAATATGATACCGTGTGCACATTGATCCAAATGATGCCCAATTACAAAGATCTCAAGCCAACGAAGGTGATTGGAAGGATTGTTGCTCATGAGATGTCACTTAAGGATAAAGAGGAACTTCACAACAAATCAAGTGGTGCCTACAAAGCCTCATGTGAAGCCCCTACATCATCAAGTGAGAAACAAGACTTCAATGAAGAATTGAGCTTAATGGTGAAGAACTTCAACAAGTTCTACAAGAGTAGAAGCAAAGATAGAAGCTCCAAGTCAAGGTCCTACAATGACAAAAGATCTTCTAGTCGAGAGCGAAACTGTTACAATTGTGGAAGACCCGGACACTATTCCAATGAGTGTACGGCTCCCTACAAGAGAAGAGAAGATTCTCCAAAAAGACGAAGCAAAGGATCACCACCAAGAGAGAGAAGGAGTAGAGATGATCATTATGAACGAAGATACTCACGGAGAAGCAAGGATTCGGAAAGGAAGGAAAAATCATCAAGGAGCTACACAAGACGAAGACATCAAGCTCATGTTGGTGAATGGGTATCCGGCTCCGACTCCGACAGCCACTCCGAGAGAAGTTATCACTCCGACTCCGAAGAAACTCAATACGAAGGTGTTGCCGGTCTAGCACTTGTGTCATCCAACTCCTACGACATATTTGACTCACCAAATGAAGGAATTGGAAGATGCTTCATGGCCAAAGGTCCTAAGGTAACACACCCCGAGTATGTTGATTTCAATAGTGATGAAGATGACTTGTTAGGTGATGACTTGCTTGATGACAACTCTAGTGATGAATACTATGATGAAAGACCATTTAATCATGCTAATCAAGATAAAACGAATGACAATGATAAGGAGAAGATTGAGGCTCTAACTAAAGAACTAAAAACTCTTAAGTTAGCTCATGACACTATCTTCGAAGATCATCGAGAACTTTTAAGAGCTCATGAGAAGTTACGCTTTGAAAAGCTCAATCTTGAGCAAGAGCATGAGTTCTTAAAGGCAATCAATGATGATCTCCGCAAGAAAAGTTCTTCTTACATTGCCAAGCGTTTACTCTTATCCACTTACATGCCTCAAGTCAAGTCTAGCAACAAGAAAGATTCTTCCTCTAGTAGTAACAATGATCATGCTAAATCCAATATTGTTGCTTCTAGTAGTTCTCTTGATTCCACTAATGATTCTCTTAGCCAAGTTACACTTGAGCAAGAAAATAGCTTATTGAAGGGAATTATAGAGAAAGGAGTGTACAAAAGCCTTGCCGGGAGTAAGCAATTCGAGGAAATTGTGCGCAAGCAAGGAATGCACCGGAAGAATCAAGGTGTTGGTTTTGAACGAAAGTTCAATGCCAATGGAGTTGAATGGGAAGAAGATCAATACCCCAAGACGAAGTTTGTCCCTCAACAAGAGAAGTATACTTCTTTCAAGGGGACACAAGCTCAAGATGATCTTCCACCACAAGACTACGAGCAAAAAGGCAAGGACAAGCTTCAAGAGGAAATTGATGCATTTGAAGAAGCTCCAAAGACCTTAGTCAAGTGGATTCCCAAGACTACTTCAAATTCCACTTCATCAAGTACGACTACAACTCCAAGGATTCCCATCAAGATGATGTGGATCCAAAAGAAGAAGAACTAGAGAGTTCTTGAGGGTGACTCCGCCAACATACTTCACTCATATCATTTTGGCAAGAACAAGTGCAATCAACTTCCACATCTTGCACTAGTTCAAGGAGTCACAAACCTCTTGTTGGTAAGACAAGGGACAAGGTAACCTAAAAAGCTTTCATGGACATCATCTTTTGCGTGCAACACTCTATGTCTATGGATATCCTTGTTTGTTCCTTGTGGGACTAACCCATGTAGGTATTGAAAGTGCAATTCACTCAAAAGGATAGCTCCAAGAGATCTACATCAACATTGAGCATCCACATCTTCAATATCTACATGAAGTCATCATCGACAAAACCCAAGGTTAGTTCATCCCTCTTAGGGGGGATATCACATCTAGGGGGACCTTTACTCTAAGACTTGAGCTAAAGCAACTCTAAAGATGTGAACAAAACAATGCTTCATGTAAAAGTGGTAACCCCACTTGAGCTTAAACGATGAGTATGACCTACGATCAAGTGTTCTCACTTGACTCCTAAGTCAATATACTCATATATAGATGACCTAGTCATCGCAAATTGCTTGATAGATGCTAGAATTGGTTGTGCATGCTTTGCCACATATTTCATTTGCTATCTTATTGTGTGAGCATGCTGATTGCATATTTTACTCATTCGAGGACATCCACTTGTTGCTTTGATTGGTTGGCTTTTTCTTCTTTTGCCAAGTGGATGGACAAGAATGCCTAAGAACCTCCTCTAGCTATCTATGCTTTTCTCGTCTCAAACTCTATTCATGCTGCATCACAAAATTTGATTCAAGTCAGATTCGAACCACTCTGTGTGAGGAGCGCTCGGAGTCCCCGATTCGTCATAGACTTAAACTTCCAAAACCTCTTTATGAATCTCGGTCTGACCGATACTCCATTTTCGGTCCTACCGAGTTCATTAAGTTGATCTAGGTTTTTGATCTCGGTGCAACCGATTTGAACTTTTCGGTCACACCGAGTTGCAATAACTGCACACAGTTTTGCATCTCGGTGCCACCGAGTTGTTCCACTCGGTCACACCAACAGGGTCGGGCTATATATAGTGACGGGCAGAATTTTGGAAATTTCTCCGAAACCTCCTCGCCCGCGCGATAGCCTTCTCTGCCCCGAGGTCTCCGGATCGTCTCCTCGCCGCCAGCAGCCTCCAGTCGCTGGTCTTCGCCGCCGTCAACGGATTTCTGCCCCGCCGTTGCCGCCGTAGCAAGTCCACGCCGAACTAGGGTATGGACTTGATCATTGTGCTATTCCTCAATCTGATTCCTAGCACATTGTGATCATCATGTATCTTGCCACGTTTGATAAACTTCTATCCAGTCAAAACGCTCGTAGATTAGGTTTAATTCGAAAATTTTAGGGTTAGGTTTCCGCCGAAACCATCTCGGACCCACCGAGTTGAAAAACTCGGTCCCACCGATCTAGCTTTTGCCATTGCACAAGTTAAACTCGGTCTGACCGAGAATAACTTATCGGTGCGACCGATTTTGGAATTCTGTGAAACCCTAGCAGTCTCGGTGCCACCGAACTGTGACTCGGTCTGACCGAGTTCACCAGTTCTGGTGCCAAAACTGCTTCGGTGTCACCGAGTTTGAAAATCGATAGATCCGAGATGCTTTCTGTGGAAAACTAAAACTAAGTTTTTGAATTATTCTTTTGCAAAAATCTCTGCTTTTTGTGATGCTCATCCACTCTATCTCTTCTATAATCTATTCACAGGGTCAGCAATAAGTTTGCAACATGTCTGATCAAAGTGACAGCCAGAACCTCTCAGAGCAGCAAGTTGTGATGAGTGAGGGCACTAGCCCCTCAAGTTCTTCTGATGATGGCAACAGGAGCACACCCAGCAATCTACCTAAGGCTGCCACACGTCAAAGGAAGAAGAGAACGTCTGATTCTGAGGATGAAGACTATGTGGCAGAGGAAGAGGCCACTTCCAAAAGGGTTGAGCCAGCTCAAGGCTCAAAGCCAGGCCTGAAAATCAAGAGGCCAGCAGGGAGGCAGCCCATGTCAAAGGCTAGAGCCTCAACTGAGAAGCCTGCACCTGCTCCCATTGAGCCCATTGCTGCTGAGGGCAAAAAGAGGAAAGAGAGAGTAAAGAAGATTGTAGCCAAAGTGCTTGGGAGAGCCTCCATCATGGTAGAAGAGGAGGAGGAAGAAGAGGTTGCTGCAGCAGCACCCAAGGCAGCCAAACTTATGGGAGATGCCATAAGGTCAGGGGGAGCTGCATCCAAGCCCAAGGAAGCTCCTAAGGCTGCATCTAAGCCTAAGACAGCTCCAAAGAGAAACACAAGGAGTATACCTGCTGCAGAAAAGAACAAGGCCCCAGTGCCTGAAGCTATTGAAGAAGAGGAAGAGAGTGTCCTTCGGAAGCTCAAGCCCAAGATCCAAGACCACAACGATGCTCATCCTGTGGCTGAGGACATGAAGCTCAGGAGAGACTCGGGGCTCAGGAAATGGAGAGAAGCAGATCCGTATGCTTCTAGGAGAAGGACTGCCGTGGATTACAGGTCTCATACAAAGGAGCAACAAGACTTTTATGAGACTGTTTTGCTTGACAAGAAGCCAATCGTTTGTGACATGAGATGGGTCGACTGGACATACATCAAGGAGAATGAAGAGGACTACCCAGGAGTTCAGGACAGCTTCAGAGCGTGTGGAGTAGAGGACTTTGTTGGGCAGAAGCTCACAAAGTGGAACGAGGAACTCATCATGCAGTTCTACTCCACATCACACTTTTATCCAGATGGAAGGATTACTTGGATGTCTGAGGGTACAAGGTACCAATCTACAGTGGCTGAGTGGGCACAGATCATCAATGCCCCAGAAGAGCAAGATGAGGACTTGGATATCTATGCCAAGAAGAAGATGGACCATAACTCCATGTCCAACATGTACAAGGAAATTCCCAATGAAGCTCTTGACACGTTCAAGTTTGGCTCAGTGCACTATCTGCTCTCAGGATTGCCTACTATCAATTGGATAGTAAGGCACACTCTATTGCCTAAGTCTGGAGATCACAAGATGATCGGAGGTCATGCGATCAACCTGCTTCATGTCTTTGACGTGCCTCAGAAATTCAAGGTCATGAGTCTCATTGTGGAAACCATTAAGAGGACAGCTACAGATCAAAAGAGGAGCTGTGGATATGCCCCTCAGATTCAGGAGCTCATCAACTCCAAGATGGGCACGGGCATATATTTGTTGGATAAGGAACACCTGCCCATCCGTCCAGATTTTGAGAACAATGAAGTTGTGATGACAGAGAATGAGCCATCGTCTGCACAAGCATATGCAAAGAAGGAGAAGGCGAAGAAGGAAAAAGCTGCAAGGATGCCTACTCAAGAGGAGGCATCTGACTATTTCTTGAAGACCAAGCAAGAGCAGCTCAGTTACTTGATTGCATCCTCGCTGAGAATTGAGCAAAGTCTAGCCAACTTCACTAAAAATCAGCAGAGCCTAGAGAGGATCATGGAACAGAAGTTCTATGACTTGGATGTCAAGGTAACAGAAGTCCAGTCTGTAGTGGAGCAGCTCCAGGAGGACATGAATGAGAGGAGAGGCAGGACCACAACTCATGCTTTTTCTAGAGTGCCGCGAGGCCCGAGGTCGTCTGCACTGCCAGTTGCTGACACCAGAGCTACTACTTCAGCACCAGCCACAGCCTCAGCTCCAGCGTCTACCTCAGCTCCAACTCCAGCGACTACTTCAGCATCTACAGAAGCCTTCGTTCTTGGACTGATCTGGACTCCACCACCACCTGAAGATCAAGCCTAAGCGACGACTTAGCGCTATGCATTTTCTAGGAACTTTTTGGTAACTTGTTGCCAAAGGGGGAGAAGATGTCTAGATCATAGGCTTCAAGAGAGAGAGTGTGTTGCTTTTCTCTCTTGCTTTATTTGGTGTTTTTTTCGAACCTTTTTGCTTTTTGAGTGCTTGATACTATGTCATTATTTGTGAGACATCGATGATCATGTGTTTGATCATAAGCTACACTTAATGTTTGCTTAATGTTTGCTTAAATATTATCATGCTATCTATCGTTTGTGATCATTCACTATTCTTGGTGATGAGTGCATGTATTTCAATCTTATCATTTTGAGCGCTCCACCAAGATGTATCTGACATGGAAGAGTAACCCATGACTCTAACTCTTTGTGCATTTGCAGTCCAAAGCAAATTTTATATATGCACAAATTTAGGGGGAGCTCTTACTTATCACATACTTCTCAAAGCGATGATATACTTCATGCTCATTATCATTTGTCGAAGCTTTGATCTATATGTTGTCATCAATTACCAAAAAGGGGGAGATTGAAAGTGCAACTATCCCTAGGTGGTTTTGGTAATTCATAACAACATATAGCTCATTGAGCTAATGCTATTCCAAGATGATTATTTCAGGAAAGCTCAATGATTGGCATGGCATGGATGTGAAAGTGGAACCCTCAAAATGCTAAGGACAATGGATTGGCTCAAGCTCAAAAGCTCAAGACTCCTCATTTTATATTTTAGTGATCCAAGATCACATTGAGTCCAGAGGAAAAGCCAATACTATCAAGGAGGGATGAGGTGTTGCTTAATGAGCCTCTTGCTTCATGTGCTTAATGATATGCTCCAAAACCCTCAACTACTTTCCCATATCCACATATGACCTAAACTCTAAGCCAAACTCGGTCCTACCGATTTTTCCTATCCGGCGCCACCGAGTTTCAATTGTCATTAGCCACTGCCAAACCCTAGCAATTCGGTCCTACCGATAAGGATCTCGGTCCCACCGAGATGGGGTTGCAAACTCTCTGTTTCCCTTTCATAACTTTTCGGTCCCACCGAAAGAGCGAATCGGTCCCACCGAGATTGCAATGTAAACTCAGTGTTTCCCCTTTGTAACTTTTCGGTCTCACCGAGTTCCACTCGGTCCCACCGAAAGAGCAAATCGGTCCCACCGAGTTTGCCTGGCCAACTCTCTGGTTAGCTAATTACCAAACTCGGTCTCACCGAGTTTGTGTAATCGGTCTCACCGAGATTACGTTATGCCCAAACCCTAACCGAATCGGTCCTACCGAGTTGCATGTCAGTCCCACCGAAATTCCTAACGGTCACTAGGTTTACATTTTCGGTCCGACCGAGTTTTATGATTCGGTCCCACCGAGATTGGAAAACTGTGTAACGGTTGGATTTTGAGTGGAGGCTATATATACCCCTCCACCTCCTTCTCATTCAGTGAGAGAGCCATCAGAACACACACATCATTCCAACTCATTTGTTCTGAGAGAGAACCACCTACTCATGTGTTGAGATCAAGACATTCCATTCCTACCATATGAATCTTGATCTCTAGCCTTCCCAAGTTGCTTTCCACTCAAATATTCTTTCCACCAAATCCAAATCCTATGAGAGAGAGTTGAGTGTTGGGGAGACTATCATTTGAAGCACAAGAGCAAGGAGTTCATTACCTACACACCATTTGTTACTTCTTGGAGAGTGGTGTCTCCTAGATTGGCTAGGTGTCACTTGGGAGCCTCCGACAAGATTGTGGAGTTGAACCAAGGAGTTTCTAAGGGCAAGGAGATCGCCTACTTCGTGAAGATCTACCGCTAGTGAGGCAAGTCCTTCGTGGGCGATGGCCATGGTGGGATAGACAAGGTTGCTTCTTCGTGGACCCTTTGTGGGTGGTTGTTTCTTCGTGGACCCTTCGTGGGTGGAGCCCTCCGTGGACTCGCGCAACCGTTGCCCTTGGGTGGAGCCCTGTGTGGACTCGCGCAACCGTTACCCTTCGTGGGTTGAGTCTCCATCAACGTGGATGTAGGATAGCACCACCTATCGAACCACGGGAAAAACATCCGTGTCTCCAATTGCGTTTGAATTCTCCAAACCCTTCCCTTATATTCTTGCAAGTTTCATGCTTTACTTTCCGCTGCCAATATACTCTTTGCATGCTTGCTTGAATTATGTGATGATTGCTTGACTTGTCCTAAAATAGCTAAAATCTGCCAAGAACTAAAATTGGGAAAAGGTTAAGTTTTTATTTGGTCAAGTAGTCTAATCACCCCCCTCTAGACATACTTTCGATCCTACAATGAGAAAAGCTTACTTTCCGGATCGCTTGACGGGTTTTTTGTGTTGGCATAGAGTCTGAACCGGAGGAAAGGGTAATTACCTCTACATAATTAGCCTGGCTGCTTTCTACGTTCTCCTGATAAAGATCATTGTTAATGAGGTGCATGAAAAGGGAGACAAGTGAGTCAAGTTCTACCTCAACTTCCGGATCATCTGCATCTTCATCAAGTTCCATGTTGACCCAGTCAGCTGTTTTCCGCTTTGAGGTACGCTTGACGGCTTTGGTTTTGGGACGGGATGGCTTTGCCGCTTTATCTGCGGATTTCCGCTTCCATAAGGGATCATCACCCTGTTTATGCACAAACAAAAGAAAGTTTACAAATTGAACAATTTAAAGATATCAAAGATAAAAAGGAAGCATAGTGCTTACAGCAGGCAGTTTATTTTGAGTGTAGAAGGGGTTCAAGCCGGTTTGGCGACAGACTGATTCCGGTTCATTCAAAATTTTCTTAACACCTTTAGTGACCTCTTCATCGGTTATCTGAATGTTGATGTTGTGTTGGGGGTCTTCTAATTCACTGGTATACTCACACATTAAACCGGGGCGGCGGCTTAGTGGCAAGACGCTCCAAGATATCCAGCAACGCACAAAATCAACGCCTGTTAAACCGTTGGCCATAAAGGCCCGGAGCTTGGCGAGTTGAGGGGCATATTTGGCCCGTTCCACAGAACTTAAACGTTGCGGCATTGGATGAGTGTTGGAAAGCCGGTGATCACGGTAGCCTGGAAGAGGGTTCTCATCTTCAGGAGAGGTATCTATGCAGTAGAACCAAGTCTGGTTCCATTCCTTAGGGTGACTGTGTAGTTTGGCATGATGGAATTCAACTTCCTTCCACTTTTGAATAGAGACACCGCCAAGTTTAGTGTTGGGACCATTTACAAATTTTGTATGCCGGTTCAGATGAAAAAAGTCCCGGAACAGCTCAGTAGTTGGTTCTTCTTGTAAGTACACTTCACAGAAGGCTTGGAAGTTGCATAGATTGGACACCGAGTTGGGTCCGATATCTTGAGGATGGAGTTGGAAACTGGCGAGAACATCTCGGAAAAACTTCGACCCGGGCGGTTTGAAACCACGGCCTATGTGGTCGACAAAGACCACTACCTCACCCTGCCTCGGGGTAGGAGGATTCTCTATTCCTGGAACTCGCCACCGAATTTCCGTTTTCTTGGGCAAGGTGCCGATACTAACCATTCCGTTGAACTGTTCTTCGGTGATCCGGGAAGGAGCCCAGTTGCAAGCGCAAAACTGTTTGGCCATTGTGAAATGAAAAGCTGAAAAAGTAATGCCGGTTTACGAATCATTCATGGTGGTGCGCAAGATGCAATGGAATAAAGATATACAGATGTGTGAAATTGCGTAAACCGGAGACTGATACAATAATGATGACAAGGTCATATCAAGGGTATACATGTGTTGTTAAACCGGACTATTACAATGAATGTAAAGGGGGTTTGCCGGTTTACCAGGGACTAATGGTATGAGATAGATTGTTTTTACAAGGGTAAACCGCCTACATGGTAAAGAGGATACAGATCTAAGGCGAAAAAGGCTAAGTAAGGTAAAACAGATTTCACAGTTTGGCATGGGAATTTCAGATCTGCCATGCGTTGGATAATCAAAATATATTCTATTCTAATCTCAAGTGCTCAAAAGGTTCAGTAAGTTCAGATGAGTTTGATATCAAGCAGATGCCTTAACAAGAAGAAAGGAGTTTAAGCTACAAAGGGCGCTGGAAACAATCAGATCTAATTGGCCATTGGTGTTACTAAAGGAGGAACAACTTCAGGTTATGAAGAACACCGAACCCTAATGGCGGATATAGGGTGAGGAGAAGAGGAACTTACTAGTGCAGGAGGAAGCAGCGGAGGGTCACCGCGTGGCTCTGGTAACGGTCAGGTTGATGCAGCGGCCTTTGTCGAGCAGAGGTGAAGCTCGGTGACGGCGGCGGCGCTCAGGAGCAGAGATGTTGCGAGGAGGAAGAAGAAGTGAAGGAGACGAAGGGGAAAAAGGAGAAGGACATGTGGTCCTATTTATAAGGCGAAGCGATAAAGTGACAAGTGCAGAAATCGAGGAGCCGGAAATGGATAAGTATTAAAGATGACGCCTCGAGGGTTGAAACGATCATTAATGAAGGGCATATTCAGCTTCAACGGGTAGATGACATCATAACGATTGGCTGCGGATTTAAAGGATGACGTCACAACGATTTACCAGATTTGTACAAAGATGCCAGAGTAAGAATTTTTCTAAGTATTGGAGATTGACATGAACAGGTTCAAATCAATCTAGGGCCTAATGTTGGGGATATAGTTACTGGAGGTAAACCGGCTAGGCATGGCCGGATTAGCTCCATGAAGATTGAAGCCCATGAAGATGGCAAGATACTGGCGCTTTAAGAAGGCCCAAGGCCCAAAGACGGATTAAAGCCTGTAGTTGTGAACCGACTTTATCATGTAAACTTGTATTGTCAGTTAGAGTAATAGAGATCGAGCCGGACACCTCTATGATCCAGCCTCGGGACTCTGTAAACCGGTGGGCGTCAACCTGTGTATATAAAGGGACGACCCGACCACAGTTTGAGGACAGAAAACAACAACTCGAGGGCCAGTCAAAGCGGATTTGCTCCCTGGTCACTGAAACTCTAGCAATACCAATGACAACTAGACGTAGGCTTTTACCTTCATTGAAGGGGCCGAACTAGTATAAACTCCCCGTGTCCCCTTGTCCGGTTTAACCCCTTTAAGCTAACCCGTTGCGATGGCTCCATGACTAAGTCCTTTCACAAGGACATCTGTCGTGACAAACCCACGACACGGTTCCTAATCACAAATCTCATCTCCTCGAAATTTACATTATTTTCCATTTGCCTCTCGTTTTCCTCTCCCCCACTTCACAAAAAATTGCCATTTTATTAGCCTCTCTTTTCCGTTCACCGGTCTCTTGCTTTCTAGTCCCGATGGCTAGCGCCCCTACTCCTCCTTTGTCACCAGATTTTGAAGTTCTTTACTTCAAGCAAGGACAAGGAATCATATCATATTTCCAACTTAAAGGGGGAAGCTAAAGTTTTTCTTCGAAATTTTCAAATAGGATTGGCTTTGCATCATAGACAACTTCTCGATTTTGTCGCTAAAGGAAACTTCATTGAACTTGATGCCAATGCTGCCTATGAAATCTTAGAGGGAATTTAAGGGATTCCACCTCAAAAGAAGGGGTTTCCTTTTACCCCCGAGGGTGCTCAAATGTTGGACAAACTTGGTGATTTGCATAAGCATATGGTTGAAATGCAAAAATATAATGAACCCCTCAAACACCTCAATGGTAGTATCAATCGCATGAATGCCCTGATTACTCTTTGTAATAAGCGATTGGATATTTTGGATCTTAAGATGGTTTCTTTCCTGGAGAATTTAGGGAAGCATAAATAGCATCCCCAGTTTCAGAAAAACCTTGCAAAAGTTGCCAAAACTTGGGAAGACAAAACTTAGATCCTTGCTTTATGCCTAGCTAAGGGCGTAAAACTATAGCGCTTGTTGGGACGCAACCCAATGAATAAAATTTATTTTTGTTTTTTGCTTTCTGTTTTTGAGTGTCAGCACAATTATGCTATTGTTATGATTGTGTTTTTATGTTTTAATTAGCGTTTGTGCCAAGTAAAGCCTTTAGGAATTTCTTGGGCGATAGTTGTTTGATCTTGCTGAAAAAAACAGAAACTTTTACACTCACGAAATTAATTTTCGTTTTTTACCAGAGAGCGATAAAATAACCATTCCACTTGCAGTATATCAATATACAAATTTCTCAGGTCTTCCTAATTTTTAAGAATTTTTGTAGTTACAGAAGTATTCGAAATAGTCAGATTACTACAGAATGTTCTGTTTTGACAGATTCTGTTTTCTTTGTGTTGTGTGCTTATTTTGATGGCTCTATGGTTTTCTTTGATGAGTTTTTGCCATAGAAAAGTTGGAATACAGTATATATAATACAAAAACAAAATATGAATTGGTTTGATACAGTACTTATAGTAGTGATTTATTATTCTTATACTAACGGATCTCACGAAGGTTTTGTTGAGTTTTGTGTGATTGAAGTTTTCATGTTTTGGGTTATCTTACGATGGATGAAGGAAGGATGGAAGAGCCTAAGCTTGGCGGTGCCCCGACATCCCAAGCTATTATCCAAAAATGAGCAACCAACTAAGCTTGGGGGTGCCCCCGAGTGGCATCCCCGCTTTCTTCCAACGACCATCAGTATTTTACTCGAAACTATATTTTTATTCATCACATGATATGTGTTTTGCTTGGAGCGTCTTGCATGATATGAGTCTTTTCTTGTTTTATTTTGTGTTTTAAGTCATCAATCCTTGCTGGACACACCTATTTGAGAGAGCCAAAATTATGTCATGACTTGTTAGAATTGCTCTCTTTGCTTCACTTAAATTTTTATGAGCAATGTACTTGCTATAGTGCTTCACTTATATCTTTTTGAGCAGGGTGTGCTTTAATATTTTTGAAGAAATGCTCTCTTGCTTCACTTAGATTTATTTGAGAGTTAGTAAAATTTTCAAGAAATTCTCTCTTGCTTCACTTAAATTAATTTGAGAGAAAGAAAAATTTATTATGCTCATGATCTTCACTTATATTTGTTGGAGCTTGTCAAAAGCAACACATGAAAATTAGTCCCAAAGTGATAGATATCCAAGAAGGATATAATAAAAACTTTCATGAAGATCATTGGAAAAAATAAACTTGATTCTTAGTAATAGTTTTGAGATATGATGATGTGATATGTGAGTTATGTTGTGAGTAATTATGCTTTAGTAAGAATATTGGTGTTAAGGTTTGTGATTCTCTATGCAAGTACGAAAGTCAATAGTCATGCAATGAAATTACATCCTACTTGTGGTGCATTATTTGGTGTTATTTATGCTTAATGCTTGCTTATGAGATTATCTGTTTCTTGGTTGGTCGCTTCTCAATCTTTTGCTAGCCTTCATTTTGCACTAAGTATGATCACTAATTGTGCATCCAAAAACCTTTAAACCAGTTTTGCCACATGAGTCCACTATATCTATCTATATGCGGTATTATTTTGCTATTCTAAGCAAATCTGTATGTGCCATCTTTAATTTTTAAAATAAACTTCTCTTTTGTGTGTTTGTTTCGCTCACGGAGCGGTGAGGGGTGGATAATATTTTCCATGCTGGATGTGTTATTCTCAAGATGAGTGTTTATTCACTTGTCACTACAAGAGAGTAAGGCAAAGGTATTAGGGATGCCCAGTCCCGAAATGCAAAAAAATTGAATTTACTTTATGTTGTCAAACAATAAATTCCTTGGAAAGTGTTGGTATGGAGGGCACCCGTGGATACGGTTAGCTATGGAAAGTGAAAGTATGGTGGAAAAAGGAATAAACTTTATTTTCTGTTTGGGAACCGCCTATGGCATATCTAGCATGGAAAGTATTGGGAACTCTAATTCGTTTTCGTTGGTGGGATGGATACACCTCCCAAAATTGTTTATCTCTAAGTTTTTCGCTCTGAGCTCTGGCACCTCTACAAATCCCTACTTCCCTCTGCGAAGGGCCTTTCTTTTCCTTTATGCAATTTTTTTTTTGAATTTGAGTCTCCATCTTCTCTTATAAAAGCACCAACTAGGAGGCAATATGATCGTACTTAAGTATTGAGTGTAGCTAATATTCAAGTTTATCTCATGAATGGATCAATGTTTGAGCATGATGGGCTAGGGATAACTTATTTTAGCGTTGATATTTTGAAAGACATGGTTGCTTGTTGATATGCTTGAGTACCTAAATTATCATGTCAAAACTAGACTATTGCTTTGAACAACTAAAAGTCCAAATGTCCATGCTATAAAGAAAAAAATATGATATGACATGATAGGCAACATTCCACATCAAAAATTCTGTTTTTATCACTTACCTACTTGAGGACGAGTAGGAATTAAGCTTGGGGATGCTGATACGTCTCCAACGTATCTATTATTTTTTATTGTTCCATGCTGTTATATTATCAATCTTGGATGTTTTATAATCATTTTATAGTCATTTTATATCATTTTTTGATACTAACCTATTGACATAGTGCCAAGTGCCAGTTCCTGTTTTTCCTTGTTTTTTACATCGCACAAAATCAATATCAGACGGAATCCAAATGCCACGAAACTTTACGGAGAATTTTTATGGGCCAGAAGGAACACAACGAGCCCTGGCTACGCCTGGGGGGTGCCCCAAGAGGGGCACAACCCACCAGGGCACACCAAGAGTCCCAGGCGCGCCCTGGTGGGTTGTGCCCACCTCGGGTGCCCCTCGGACCGCCTCTTTGCTCTATAAATACCCCAAAAATCCCAGAACCCTAGGGGAGTCTATGAAATATTCATCCAGCCGCCGCAGAGTCGAAAACCACTAGATCCAATCTAGACACCATCTCGGATGGGGTTCACCACCTCCATTGGTGCCTCTTCGATGATGCGTGAGTAGTTCTTTGTAGACCTTTGGGTCCGTTGTTACTAGCTAGATGGCTTCATCTCTCTCTCTCTCTCTCTCTCTCTCTCTCTTTATTCTCAATACAATGATCTCTTGGATATCCATATGATGTAACTCTTTTGCGGTGTGTTTGTTGGGATCCGATGAACTTTGAGTTTATGATAAGATCTATCTTTTTATATCCATGAAAGAATTTGAGTTTCTTTGATCTCTTTTATTCATGATTGCTTATAGACTCATATTTCTTCTCCGATATTTGGGTTTTGTTTGGCCAACTTGATCTATTTATCTTGCAATGGGAAGAGGTGCTTCATAGTGGGTTCGATCTTACGGTGCTTGATCCCATTGACAGAAAGGGAAATGACATGTATGTACCCTTGCTACTAAGGATAAAACGATGGGGTCTATCTCTACATAGATAGATCTTGTCTACATCATGTCATCGTTCTTATTGCATTACTCCGTTTCTCCATGAACTTAATACACTAGATGCATGCTGGATAGCGGTCGATGTGTGGAGTAATATTAGTAGATGCAGGCAGGAGTCGGTCTACTAATATTGGACGTAATGCATATATAATGATCATTGCCTGGATAGCATCATAATTATTTGAAGTTCTATCAATTGCCCAATAGTAATTTGTTCACCCACCGTTTGCTATTTTTTCTCTAGAGAAGCCACTAGTGAAACCTACGGCCCCCGGGTCTACTTTATCATATATTTGCCTTCGTGATCTACTTTTCTCTTGCATTTATTTTCAGCTCTATTAAACCAAAAATACAAAAATACCTTGCTGCAATTTATTCTTATTTATTTTATTTAGCGTTCGATCTATCAATCTACTACAAATTTATCTCACGTCTGTTTGCCACTTGAGGTGTCGTACCCCAAAAGGGATTGACAACCCCTTTAACATGTCGGGTTGTGTCGGGGATATACCCCGTGGTTTGACCCGGCCAGAGTTATAAGCCGACTGGGACCTGGTAACCCGGTAGGAGTTAAGTCAGATGATAACCCGGCAGGAGTTAAGTCAGATGATAACCCGACAGGAGTTAAGTCAAATGATAACCCGGCAGGAGTTAATTCAGATGATAACTCAGCAGACAATCATAAACCGGCATACCATCAATAAACCGGTAGATAGTCCTAAACCGGCAGACGATCATAAACCGGCACTAGTCATAACCCGGCAGACAGTGATAACTCGGTTGCCAGGGGTTATGAAGCCCGAGACATTATGAAGCCCAAGACGTTATGAAGCCCATGAAGAGAAGTCAAAATAGTTTAAGTCTTAGTCCGAGATGGACTCTACATGTAACCCGCCCCTTCAAAATATATAAGGAGGGGCAGGGCACCCTGTAAAGGGGAGGGAAATAATCTTAAGGCTTAGGGATAACTGGGAGAGCCAGTTTACAGTGACTCCCTCATGATGATAATAAGACCTAGCCACAAACAGCATGTAGGGCTATTACCGGATGATGTTTCCCGGGGCCCGAAGCTGTCTAAATCCTTGTCTTGTGCGTTGATCCGCCCTGCGTCTCTCATCCCGCTCAACCCCTCTCAAGCTACCACATAGATGCGTTGGCCTCACGACTAAGTCCTTACACTAGGACAACTGCCGTGACAATTCCACGACAGTTGGCGCCCACCGTGGGGCCTGCGCACGATGGTGTTGAGTTCTTGGAGGGATTTCTCCTAGGGATCGAGAAGTTTGCAAGTTTACAGATGAAGAAGAGCCAGTTTGAAAGGATTTTTTGCGAACAGTTTGCATCCGCTTCAAGATTTGTAAAATTTAAAGTTCAAGAGGAAATTAGGGTTGTGCTTATGTACCACCATAAGTCGCCGACATCGACGTTTTCTGCTACAGCCTGTTTTCACTGGTGTGTCAAGTCCGGATCCATAACTCACCAAGCTGGTACGGTTGAAGCATTGGTTCACCGTCAAATCATCAACAGGCAAAGGAAAAAGTCAAGAAAAAGAAACAAAGCGCCGAGAAGGATTCGATCCATCGCCGTAAAGTCTTAGCGCAACAATTTCTAACCACCCAATCCAGTTGACTTCGGTCAAAGTAACTACAACCCGGAGAAGGATTGGAACGCACCGAGTTGGATTCTGCCATGACCACACTAAACCGCCACGGCCAAGCTACCGTCCTCGACCCACCGCTCCTGCCATGGCTCTCGCCTCCGAGTCGTCTTGAGCCACCGGTGCCACCACGAGCCGTTCGACTCCGAACCACCGCGGCCTGCGCTGCCTTCAGCGACCCGCCAAGAAGTTTGCTGCACCTGTTGAAGCTTCGCCGTTGTGG
The DNA here is from genome assembly GCF_003073215.2 of Triticum urartu. Classification (NCBI taxonomy): domain Eukaryota; kingdom Viridiplantae; phylum Streptophyta; class Magnoliopsida; order Poales; family Poaceae; genus Triticum; species Triticum urartu. Next base: position 485,611,369 of record NC_053025.1, read on the forward strand.
CCTCTTGTCAAGTCGGCTAGCCACTGTGCCTCTTCCCGCTTTAGCCTCGCCGCCACCGGTTCATTAGTGCACAAAATCACCGCCCTGGCTTTTCTCCAAGCCACAGTGAAGCGCCATTATTGACGCATCTCTATCGCATGCCACAGTGCATCAAGCCGAGACGCCGCAGGTCTTCTTCCATTGCCACCAAGTGGCCTCTCCTCGCGCTGAGTCGCCCCGGCGAGTTCGAGCCGCCCGCCTGTACTGCCTCCTCCGCCGGTCGTGTCTTGCCTTTTTGGCCGCAGTGGTCAAACCGCCTTCCTCCGCTCAGAGCCGCCGTAGCTCGACCCACGCCTTGAACCGCCCTGCTGTTGTGGCCTTGACCCGAAGCCGCGCCTTGAGCTGTCCCTCTGCTATTTGCCTCGCTGCGCCCCTCCTCACTGCACCGCCTTGCCGGCTTGTACCCTCAATGCAGCCGCGCACCGGTTCGCTCCCCGGTTAGCTCCACCCGGTTTCAGTATCAAGGTGAGCAAACACAGCAACGTACGGTTTCAAACCGTCGTCGTCAAATCGCCGCTTATGCCGAGTCCCGCCGGGTCAAACCGGCCTCTGCGGCCAAAGCTTCCAGTGGCTTGAAACCGTCTCCGCGAACCACTGTCATCCATAACTCGCTAAAGTCGCCGTTCTTCAAATCGGAGTCGCTGCCGCGGTCTCCACCTCCGCCGCGGAGAGGCCACTATTGGTGGTCCGCCTCTGTACGGTTCACCGCCCGTTTACTATGTTGTCGTGAATCGCCCCGTGATGTTCCGCCTCGCCTCCTCCGAGTCACCCAGCACCCCCGCCTACAAACCACCACCGCGCCCGCCGGCCCGCGGCTCGGGCCGCCCGCTTGCCCCTTCCATGACCCGAGCGTCGCATCGTGAGCACGCTGCCCTCGGGCTGCCGCGGATGCCGTCCACCTCTGCCGTGAACCGGCTTCTGCTGATGCTGACCCAGCCTGCCCAACTACTGCCGCGAGTCGCTAAGGGCTCCGCCTCACCTGCGAGTCGCCGCTCCCGCCGTCGGGGCCGATTCAATCGTCGGCAGCCGCCAGTTTTTCCTCGGCCTCGGGACACACCTAGCCGAGCTGCCGGCCACCGTAGTTGAGCTGCGACGTCAACTCGCCGAGCACCTGCGCCCCGGCATCTCTTGTCTTGGTGACCGCGCCATAAACCGCCTGGCCGCCTCTGAGGCGCTTGCCTTGACCCGCCATCCACGCGCCCGGATTAAGTCGCTCCCTAGACCGGCTCCGGTGTGCCTCGCTCAGCCTTGCTCTGCTCCTGAATCAATCCATGGACCGCCTCTGCCACTGCGGTTCAATATACACGTGCATCTGCTATCTTTTTCGTTTGACTATGTGCAACATCATTTAACACCAGCATGTTGTTCATCCAGTAGAAAAATATCAGGTGATATCTTTCTTATATATCTTATCAACATATATTACATTATTTGAAAACAATTGCTTTGGTCTGTGATATTTTTTCGTAGGACTACTATTCATTACAAAGGTGTCGCATAAGCAGCGCGCGCTAGCATCATTTTTGCACTAGCACTTATCCGTGTCGTGCTGCTGGATGGATACATACACGAACCGCCGCCCCCGCTACATCAACACAACATGATTGACTCGCCCATCCACACCGGCTCACAACGCCGTGGCCGGCCCGTCTGTTTGTTCCCGCGGCCGACTCGGACGTGATTGATTTCACCTTCACCGTGGTGATGGTCAACTCCGCGATGGATATTTTCCGGCCTAACATATCAGATGAAATCCATCTAGTATTTTTTTATATTATATATTGCTTTATTTAAAAGAGCAATTACTCCGGCTTGCAAAGTTATTTAATGCAGGACCCTAAACCGCCATATTGGTGCAAATTTAAAGGCCGTCAGAAAATTTCTGGCTTAAAAAGAAGGATTCCGGTTTAAAATCCGGTTCAAGGGAAAGCTGTCTCCCACAAAGCTTTGAAGCTCTCAATATCTGGTTTAACATCCGGTTCAAGAATAAATATCTCTCGCAAGTTCGAGTTCTTAGGAAAAATTAAAGGGACCAAAGAGAGTCTGTTGCAAAAGCACAGCTCAAACATAGGCGCCCCTTGAGCACAGCTCACAGTATCATCTGGGGGCTTGGTCGTATTCGAACCATAGCTACACCTCTTGATCCGGTTATCAAGCCAATATTATCATAAGAGCACAGCTCTGGTTACTTCGGTAATCCAGCTATCAAGCCAATATTATCATAAGGGGCCAAAGAGAGTCTGCTGCACAGCACATCTCAAACATGGGTATCCCTTGAGCACAGCTCACGATATCACTTGGGGGCTATGTTCGAACCATAGTCACACCTCTTGATAGGCATAAGGGCCACCAGGGAAATCACTTGGGGGCTTGGTCATATCCAAATCATAGCTACACCTCTTGATAGGCATAAGGCCACCAGGGAAATAACTTGGGGGCTATGGGTTCGAACCATAGTTACACCTCTTAATAGGCATAAGGCCACTAGGGAAATCACTTGGGGGCTCTGGTCATATCCAAACCATAGCTACGCCTCTTGATCGGCGCAATGCCACAATTATGACTACTTGGGGGCTCTGGTCATATCCAAACCATAGCTTAAACCCTCTTGATCATACACATACATCGTCATATATTGCGTCATACATTGCATCATCATAGCATGTATCATATGGGCACGGATATACCGATTTATATGGCAGGAACCGGTTTTCAAACCAGGTTATATTATTCAAATCTTTAATAGCCAACACGGCTAGATTTTTATTATGGTTATCAATAACCAATATTATGATTGAGGTTTTCCAAGTCCTTCAGCGCAATGGATACAATTTGTTCTACAATGGAAGGAATAGTCCCGACACTACAAAAAAAGACACATCTGTGACATTTTGGGCCGAATGAAATTTTTTTCTGTCATACATATGACACTTCTATGATGGTAATTGTGACAAAACCTGGTATCATCATAGATGTGGTGGGCTCCTACTTTTATGGCAAAGAATCATGATAGAAAATGGGCTTTTCGTCCTGGGCGGGCCGGAGACGCAGCTGCATGACATTCTTTGGGCCATCCATGACGGAAAAAACCGTGGTAGAAGCGAGGGCGAGGAAAATTTCGGGGAGTTCCCGGTTACGGTGGGAGGTCGGGGGCCGAGCGATGCACGTTTGTCTCGTACACGTACGCGCGTGTGTGCGAGGCGTTGGCTCTAACTGAACCCGAGCGAGGCGTTGGGCTCTAACTGAACCCGAGCGATTGCACTGCAAGCTACGCATTACTGAACCCGAGCGATCGATCCATGGCTGTTAACTGAACCCGATCAAGCGATTCCTTCGCTACTGCTGGTAACTGAAGCCGATCGATTGGATGAACAGTGAGCATTGCGGGGGCGGTTGGATGAATAGTGAGGGGTGGTGTTGCCTCTGGATGAATAGGACCCCGTGGTGTGGAGGGCTGGATGAACAGTAGACGGTGGAGGGGTGCCCGTGAAGGGGTGGTTGAACAGGACCCCATGGTGTGGAGGGCTGGATGAACAGTAGACGGTGGAGGGGTGCCCGTGGAGGGGTGGTTGAACAGGACCCCATGGTGTGGAGGGCTGGATGAACAGTAGACGGTGGAGGGGTGCCCGTGGAGGGCTGGTTGAACAGTAGCCGGTGGAGTAGCGGGCGGTGGAGGCTGGATGAACAGGAGCCCGTGGAGGCTGGAGGAGGTCAACGGTAGCCCGTGGAGGCTGGAGGAGGTCGACGGTGGAGATGAACAGTATCCCGTGGAGTCCCGTTTTGCGGTACGCCACACCCCTCCCAATGAACAGGACCCCCATTTCAACCGTAGGAGGTCTATTTCGTCCGTTTTGCGGTACGCCACACCCCTCCCGATCAACAGGACCCCCGTTTCGACCGTAGGAGGTCCGTTTCATCTGTTTTGCGGTCCTCCACACCCCTCCCGATCAACAGGACCCCGTTCCGAACGTAGGAGGTTCGTTTCCTCAGTTGTGCGGTACGCCAAGCCTCGTTTCCATCGCATGTTCTGTCCCAGCCCTCCTGATGAACACGACCACACATTCCGTTCCGACCCAGCCGGTTGGCTCCCACGCATTCCGTTGCCTCCCGATGAACACGACGCATTCCGTTGCCTCCCCATGAACACAACGCATTCCGTTGCCTCCCCATGAACACGACGACGACGCTTTTTCTCCGTTTCGACCCAGCCATGTACACGAGCCCTGGACGTACGTATGCGCGAGTAGGCGTTCGAGACCCCGCCCGTATGTACACATACGTGGCCGTATTTTCTTTCTTGCACCCTGGCCGCTGTACGTACATGTACATGCTACGTGTGGGCCTCTACTACGACACGTACGCGCCTCTACTGCGACACGTACGCGCCTCTAATACGACACGTGCGCGCCTCTACATCCACAAGTATATATGTACGTACACGTTCGCGACCAGAATGACAACGCTACGTACGCTTCGACCAGGTGGGTCCCGACTGTCAGGCACTTCCTTGCCTGCGAAGATGTAGCTGGTGGGTCCCAACAGTCAGGGGGGTGAATCATTTTTTTTGCCCGGACGCACTTCCTTGCGTGCGAAGATGTAGCTGGTGGGTCCCAACAGTCAGGGGCAAACGTTTTTTTTGCGAAATACGGTGGCCCGCCCAGTGGGTCCCCACTGTTAGGTGGAGGAATAATTATTTTGAATGTAATAAGGAGGCCCATCCTTGCTGCGGCCATGGACCCAGCTGTCAGCCTCTCCACGTACAGTCCACATCTGATGGAAGCCGTTCCTTGACCACATTGACCACACCGTGCCGAGAGCACCAGGGCAGTGGACGACAGTGAGGCCTAGGAAGGGGACGACGCGGAGCCGGGGAAGACGCGGCAGTGGATGCCCACGCGTAGAGGAGTACGAGGCTTCACTGGTTCGCTACGGTGTGAGGCTGCCGTCGCCGCAGAATAACAGGGGGTGTGGGTGAGTAGAGGGATGGCCTGGCCAGCGGTGGGAGTAGTAGGGACGGTGAGGCCTCCGCCACATCGCAGCCGGCCACGGGAGGTAGGAGCACGAGGCACGACCGGTCCTGGTTTGGGCGGCTGGAGCAAGAAGACCAGATGTTGAAGAAGCACTACAGCCATTGGATGGACATCATACAGTCACTGGAGCTAGAATCATGCATATTGACTAAGTTGACAGTGGATTGCCTCCCTCGCCGAAGGCGATAGAGTGAACGCTGCACCTCCTCCCCTTCCCGGTGCGACGGGATACGGACGCCTCCTTCACCAGCTGTGAGGAGGGAGAGAGAGACAAGAGGCCAACGCAGCCTTGTTTAGATCTGGTGAAGAGAGGGTGAGAGACTGTGAATATAGCAAACCCTTGCAAATGAACGCTGAGCCTCCAGCGTGTAACATATATGTAGTGCGGCGAGCGTGTGGAGAGTGCAAACCCTAGCGAACAAGCGCTGAGGCTCCCGCTTATATATATACTACTGTAGTACGGACTGAACTCCCATTTTTTTTGTTTCTTGTTGCTACATTATATACTTGTGGGAGCTTAGATGTGATATCCTTAAATAACATCTAGATGTGAATTAGACAAACTGATTTTCTAATGTACCAAGAAAGAAAACTCGATCAAAAACACGCCCCCGCTTCCAGGTCGCGAGAGTCGTCGCGCACACACACATAGACATAGACATGCATATCCGTTTTTACGTAAAATTCCATTTCCATCTCCATCTCCAATCATATTTGTCCAACTGGCACATTATTTACGCTGTTAATTATATATGCAACAATATTAACATACAACATCTCTTGTTTGCGCACGTACGGACCGCTGCCACGGCCGGTCCTGATCAACCCGAACCCTCTTCACCACCCACGCGTGCTTCCCGCCCGAAACAGTCAGTGCCGCATTCATGCCCGGCCAGAGCGGACGCGGCCTCTCACTGGCGCCGACATTGAAGCAGCGCGCCGGCTGAGAGAGCGTCGCCCGCGCCGCTTCTGGGTGCACGCGGCTGCTCCGCGTTCAAAGGTCGCAATAGCCGGCTACAACATGCATGTAAAAAGTTCTTGGGAGTCCGTGCTATAGCTAGTTGTCCTCCCCCAACTCGTCAATCTCTTCCAGTAGTGCTAGTACTCCATGGCGCGATCCATCGACAAGCAGGCGGGAAAGTTATCGTATACTCGGTTTGCGGTGAGTGGCATGCCGAGCGACTGTGTGGGGTCGAGCCGTGGAGGAGGGTGAGACACGAACATGACAGACGTGATTTAAACGTTGGTTTTGCTCGATGGCGCGATCCAATGAAACGAAACGTTGGTTTCTCTCTGTTTCCATTTTTTCTCCGGAAAAACGGAAACTTTCCACTCCATTTTCATTCCTATTCCAAGGTTGCCCCGTTACAACATTCCATCAAATAGAAAGGAAAACTAACACGCATGCTGATGCATCTCAATGATTCACAGATCATAGCCAATATTTACTTCACAACTAAAGAAAAAAGTTGTGAGGGCGTGTATGAAACAAAAACTACTGATGGGGTCACTATGACTTAAACCCTAAACCCTAAACATGATTTAATTTCCTGGCCAGGTAGAACCCGTCGAAGGAAAGACGGCTGGCACCCTCGGATCATACGATGCTTTTGTGCAGTTCCACTAAAATCGACCGGAGCATCCCTGATGGAAAAGATATTGAAGAAGTGTGATTAGAATAATAGTACTGGCAGTAGTTCATGAGACATAAACTCATCACAAGTAGAAGCCGGTAGAAGTAGAGAAATATCGACATGGAGATGGAGCTACGGCAGTGGAGCAAGCCAGCTCCAAAAGGAAGATGGACTACCTAGGACGTCGGGCTGTAGCTAGAAGAGCGGTTGGGACGCGGCATCGGCCCATACCGCGGTGACCCCCGATTGGGATGCACCGACTGTGGGTTTTCTCCCTCGCTGATGTCGACCGCGTCTACGCAGAACATTGTTCCCTTCCCCAGCTGCGGGATCAGGCCCATCGTTCTATGCTTGTGAAGAGAGCAACCTAAGCAAGCAGGCTTGTAGCTTAGGCTCCTGCTAGTGTATATATAGTGGTTTTCTTTTTCTCTCCATATCAACCATTTTATATTGCGTACGTGTCATTCAAGAGTGAAATGATGGTTGCTTCTTCCGACTAACTTACTGTGTGATTTGACTGCTCCTTAGTGGCCCCTACACGTACTCCCCCTACGTGTATGCAACAGTCACACGTACACATGGACGCAAATATGCGTGCGACGCCCTAATGCATGCATGTCCGAGCACACGACGGAACACACACGGTCACGCTCAAGTGCTCAACCTACACGTGCATGCACACACATACTCAGTCAGGGTGAGCTAGTGACCGTATAAACACCGGAAAATATATATATTGAGCGCAATGAGCGTATTATGAAGTCCACTGACCGTATTTTTACAAATATATAGTGACAGACAATGTATTTATTGTCACAGCCCTAGAATTTGATTGCAATTAGTATCATAAGCATCCATGCATCATGTATATATTTGTTTGAAAGTTGAAATGGGGATGGCAGAAACCCCCAGCACCACTTAATCCAACTAGGGTTACTAAAATATTTTTCAATGATCCTGAAATGCCCTTCAAAAATGTTCATCATCTTTGTCTTGGTCTAAAATCTCTGACAAAAATGGTGCAATACTTTCTAGGTCATCCAAAGGTCACTGGATTAAATCATATGTTATTTGAATTTGGGCATTTAAATGCTAGTAAATATTTTAAATGCCCAAGTAATCCTAAACTGAAATGTTCCATGTTGGATATATTCTAAACAGTGGGCATGTTCAGTTTGGTGATTTTTGAAAGGGTCTAAGTATTTTTAATAAAGCCCTAAAGACTACAGAAAAATAGAAAACAAATTAAAAGAGAAAGAGGGAGAACCTACCTAGTGGGCCAACCGGCCCACCACTGTAGCAGCCAAGCCGGGCAAAGCCAGCCCAGCCCACCTCCACCTCCCTGTCGTCTTCCACCTCCTGCCAGTGGGCAGGAGGGCGTGTGCCCGCGGCACGCACGTGCGCGCCCGGCCACCTCCTGCTTCCCGGGGCGCCCTGAGCCTTCCGTCGCGCCACGCCGCCCCCCCCCCCCAAGACCCGTGTGGATCGATCTCTCCCTCCCTCGCTCTCCCCCTCACCTGTTCCCCGCCATGGCCGAAGCCTCCATGGACGCACCGCCGCCGTTCGCCGCTGCCATCGACCTCCCCACGCCCATCCAGCTATGCCACGAGTTCCGCCTCGACCCCCGCATCCTCTGCACCAATCCAGGCGCCGCCAGGAGCTCCGCGATGACGACCCCGAGCTCTTCTTCCTCCTCGGACCCGTGGATCACCGTCGGTCGATTCGCGCCATCGAGGACGTCCCCAAGCCCACTGAGCTGCGCTTCGACCTCCCAGTGAGCTCCTCCGTCATTTTCCCCTGTCCCCGTGGCTTGTCGCTTGCCGTAGCCGTGCTAGCCACCGTACCGAGCACCGCCATCCGCCATGGACGCCGGGCACGGCGCTGCCGTGCCGCTCCACTCAAGCCGACGAGCCTAGCGAGCTCCTAGATGTACCAGGAGGCCGTAGATCCCCTTAGCTGGCCTCGCCATACCCTGCAGCCCCGCGGCCGCATCAACCCGAGCTCCGGCCGCCGCCTCGCTCGTCGCCGGTGCCTCTGCAGGCCACCCCAGCTCCGACCGCCTCCACCGTTGGATGCACCACCCTGCTAGCTCCCCGTAGATGCTTCCCGCGCGCCAAACCGGCCCCCGTAGCGAAATCCCGAAGCCCTCCGCCGCGTTTTGGTCGCCGCCGGCGGAACTCCGGCGAAGCCAACATGGCACTGTCATTAGCCACTAATGACCCCACTAAACTAACCCCTAGCTCACTAACGGATGGGCCCCCCTCTCTAATTAACCTGGTTTAGTTTCTGTTTAGTTTTAACTAACCACAAGGGCCCCACAGGTCAGTTTGACCTGGCCACGTCACCTGTTGACCGGACCCCACCTGTCTGTGACACTAAATGTCACTGGGTCACTAACCAGTGGGTCCCATTGGTCAGGTTTGACCTGGACCGTGCCCTGTTGACCTGCTGACGTCATGACGATGTCATGCTAACGCAGTAATTAATTTCTGTTTTAAAACAATTCAGAAAATTCCAGAAAATGCCCAAAACTTCTAAAAATCATAGAAATTCAACCGTAACTCCAAATGGAATAAATTATATATGAAAAATTATCAGAAAAATTCAAGGAATCCATCTGTACCGTTTTCATGCATGTTAGAACAACTTAAGGCCACTGTTTAGGACAAATAAAATGAATGGTATTTAAATAACCACATGTGGAGTTTGAGTTTGAACTTTGGGTTCAAACCAACTTCATTTAATTGTGTTGCTAGTTGCATTAGCTCAATCAACAACATATTGCCATGTCGTTGTGCATTGCATTGATTGTGTTCCTTCTCTGTTGCCGGTGGTCGTCCCCTCTCGATAGACGTTGTACCGACGCTGTGATCGTTGACACTGATGAAGACCCAATGATATCTTCAGAAGTGCCAGGCAAGCAAAACCCCCTTGTTCATTCCGATACAACCCCACTCTCTCGCTCCTGCTCTCTTTTACTGCATTAGGACAACAACAATTCATCTGTTACTTGTTGCGGTAGTTGAACCCCTTATCCTCTGCATGACCTGTCATTGCCACAGTAAATAGATGAAACCCACTAGCATGAGTAGGAGTTGTTTGAGCCCTAATGTGCCTACTCATTCATGCTTGTTTGTCATGCCTGCTATTGCATAGAGTTGCGTCAGGTCTGATTCATCGGGAATGAATCGGAGGTGTGTGAACATGTCCTACCGTGTGTGAGCTAAGTGTGTGACTACGTTTTTGGTAAAGGTAGCGGTGAGAGGCCATGTAGGAGTACATGGTGGGTTGTCTCATTGCAGCCGTCCTCAGGAACTGAGTTCTGTGTCTGTGATCCATGAACAGCTACTACCACTCATTGGGATCCTTAATTGACCCTCTCGGCTTCTTAATCACCCTAGTACTCTGTCCAGGAGTTGCAACTAGTTTCTAGTGTTTGTAGGTTATGTGTTGGCGGCCGTGCGTAGCGCTGACCCTAGGGGTGGGCTATGTTGCGGTAGATACACCGTGGCACGGTGTACCGGGCGCCCGTTTGGTGTCTCGGGAACCCTGTTCACATCGTTCGGGGCCGTATGTGGAAACCTCGGCCGGACTCCCTGCGGATGGAACCTGGATAGGCGATAATCCTGGACTAGAGACTTAAGTGTTTAGGTAGGCCGTGGCCGACACCCTCGCCAGGCTTCCACTTGAAGGTTTCCGAGATACATGACGTGTATATGGTGGTAAGTGGTGGGAGCGTGTGTGAAGAAGTACACCCCTGGAGGGTTATCATTATCTATTCGAATAGCCGGATTCCTCGGATATGGAAACTTGGACCCCTTGCATAGTTCATAGACAAGTGAAAGTGGATACTCTAAAACTCGCAAGTTAAGTGTGAGTGCTATGGATGGCCTTCTCGTAGGGAGACGGGAGCAGTTCCATAGTGGTGTATTGAATGGTGAATATGTGGACTCGTGTGCGCCACCTCAAAAGAGTTGCTTGCAGTCATAGTTCAGGTTAGCCACTGAGTCAAAGCTGGCTTGCTGCAGTTAATCTCCACCACCCCCCCCCCTTGTTAATACCGATGCATATGTAGCTAGTTCTGATGTAAGTCTTGCTGAGTACCTTTGTACTCACGTTTGCTTAATTTATGTTTTGCAGAGAGAGACTTCAGTCTCGCTAGTAGTTCCGCGTGGACTTCGACGTTAGCTTGATACCTCAGCTACGATCTTGTGCCCTCGGCGGGATCTAGTAGATAGTCAGGCTTCTTAGCCTTTTTCATTTGTAGATGTCTGTTCTCAGACATGTTAAGCTTCCGCATGTGCTTTGACTTGTATGCTATGATTGTTGGGTCATGAGACCCATGTTTGTAATATCTCGCTCCTCGGAGCCTAATGAATAAATACTTGAGTTGTAGAGTTATGTTGTGATGCCATGTTCTATTTACACATATCGAGCATATTGTGTGTATGATTGAAATGCTTGGTATGTGTGGGATCCGACAATCTAGTTGTTTATCCCTGGCAAACTCTCTTATGGGGAAATGTAGTCTAGTGCTTCCATGAGCCATAGTAGTCCGTTACAGCCCGGTTCACCGGAGTCCTGTTAGCCCAGCACTACTGCTCAGGACACTTGACTGGCCGGCATGTGTTTCACTTCGTTCCTGTGTCTGTCCCTTCGGGGAAATGTCACGCGGTGACATCCGGAGTCCTGCCTAGCCTGCTACAGCCCGGGTTCCCGGAGTCCTGTTAGCCCAGTGCTACATCCCGGATTCACACGCTGCTGACCGACACGCTCAATGTGATTCACGTATGCCTGTCCCCATAGGTTAGTGCCACTTTGGGTTCACGACTAGCCATGTCGGCCCGGGTTCTCTGTCATATGATGCTAGCGACACTATCATATACGTGAGCCAAAAGGCGCAAACGGTCCCGGACCATGGTAAGGCGACACCCGTGGGAATACCGTGCGTGAGGCCGCAAAGTGATATGAGGTGCTACCGGCTAGATCATGACCTGGAATCGGGGTCCTGACATTTATCTCGTTTGAAATTAAGCCATATTAATCGGAGAGGAGGCAGTATGGACTAGCATTACTTTGTTGTGTCCCGTCAACTTGCCGAACGAGGAGAAGGCTGCAGGGCAGGAGAAGCTTGTGCGCGGTGGCTCGCAGGACAAGGAGAAACTTTTGACTAATGCAAGCTCTCCCTCGCTTAGGCGGTGGACGTGCAATAGTTAATTCGGTGTCAGATTGCCAGAAGCATACACTATACTACTAGTGCTATTATTGTTCGACTTCCCGAATAGGCGAATAGCCAAGCGCAAAGTTTACTAGTACTACTACTATAGTCTATAAAGGTGCGTACTATACTAGTACTAGAACCGGATGGAGGAGCGTTTGCACTCTTATTATAATTTTAAAATGTGATAAAGCAATCTTCAACACATTTAGTTCTCTTCGAGGGTTCTCGCATGTGATAATGGAAGTTGATTGCATGGAACACTCGCCACAATTCTTGCTTAATTCTGGCTCATATCCTGTTACAAATAGTAGCGCTCGGTAATATTTCCTCTTTTTTTGTTTTTCAGCATGTAAATAGGTCGGCAAGCCTTGTGGCGCATCTTCGTGCGAACTGTGCTTGCTGCACTTTGAATGTGGCCGAGAGCTGGCTTGATGAAACACCTCGCTTCCTACTTCTTTTTTTGCGGGGTACCTCGCTTCCTAGTGACCAGTGTCTTGGCTGATTGTCCTAAGAATGCTTATATATGAATAAAGCTCTCTCATTTACCCACAAAAAAGATTAAGCCATATTAACCGGAAAGGAGGGAGTATGGACTAGCACTACTTTTTGGTGTGTCCCATCAACTCGCAGAACGAGGAGAAGCTTGCAGGGCAAGGTGAAGCTCGCTTACGCCTTTTGACTAATGCAACCTACCCTCGGTGGACATGCATCAGTCCATTCGGTGTCAGATTGTCATAGGCATACATTGTAGTACCCAACATGCGGAGTACCATCATTGTTCGACTTCACGAAGAGGCAAAGAGCCAAGCGCAGTAGTACGAGTAGTACTACTACTAGAACCGCATGGTGGAGCGTTTGTACTCTTATTTTTTATCTCTGATAAAGTACACGTTTATTCCGGAGAAGGGCGGAAAACGACAGCCCAACATGTAATGAATGATATCGATCAACCAACCATGCTCGAATATATCTTGGCCTCCGTGCGAGCCCGTCTGTGTGTTCTCGCTCCTCGTCTCTCTCAAGGAATGGCGGGTTGGCTCTTTGCCGTCAATTGAGATCGGTTTGCTCACACTCCTGTCCCACATGTCAATGATATGCCAAGAGGAGGTGCGTTGACCGACTGGCCATATGCGTACTTAGTTTTGCACCTTCATACTACTCCTCCCTCCGTCATAGTTTACAGGGCGTGCTTCATTATGATGCATTTCTCTAAATGCATTTCCACCACTAGAGAGACTTTAGATGCGTTTGGTTTAATGCTCAATTAATTAGGGCATGGTAACCACAATCAAGTCCACAATTTTCTCTCCATGTACTGTACTACTACGGAGTGGAGTAAGTGCATGCATGTGTGTACACGGGGTGGAAGCACTGCATGCATGTGTGTACGCATTACTCCCTCTAGTAATAGACGCCGTGCTATAACTACCAATGCTATTTTTCAGGCCGATCGCTAGTCGCCTTGGTCCCACAGATTTTTTTCTTTTTTCTGAAGCGCGCTGTATAAACAGTGACGGATGGAGTAGTATGAGGGGATTCAAAGAAGAGCGTATTGATGGTTGCTTCTTCATAGCAACTTACAGTGGGAAAGGTGGGGCTTATGATTTGACTGCTCATTACTCACTATTAATGCGGCGCAATGACCGGGCTGAGTCTCCCATGCGGTTGTGCACTACCCCCTCGATTCTTAAATATACTCTGGATTATTTGTCTTTCTAGAGATTTCAACGAGTGACTACTCAAATATTTGTCTTTTTAGAGATTTCAAATGGACTGGCACATACGGATGTATATAGACATATTTTAGGGTGTAGATTCACTCATTTTGCTCCGTATGTAGTCACTTGTTGAAATCTCTAGAAAAACGAATAGAATATTTAGGAACGGAGGGAGTACACATATGAAGCAAAATGGGTGAATCTGCACTCTAAAATATGCCCGTTTGAAATTTGTAAAAAGACAAATATTTAGGAACAAAGGAGTATAATTTTGTGCATGGCACATGGACCCGAATGATGAAGAGGCTTCTGGCAATGCTATTAAGCTTCCATCATTTGTTTACATAATTGACGTACTATACAAATAATTTTCCAGTGACATGAAATTGTACAATGGTATGAGCTTCAGCTTTTGTTTCGCGTGTCTTGCCATCGATGCTCTTTCGGAAACAATAAAAAACTAACTTCCATGCTAATGCATGTCAATTATTAGCAGATCAGAGCTAATACTTACATCACAACTAAAGACAAAGTTGTGAGAAGGTGTTAAATTAAAATTGATCCATGCTTTCATTGGCAACAACGTCCCCCCAGCTCTGTCTAAATCAACAAGGCATGTTGGGAAAAAAAAGTAGCTGTCTGGAGCATGCAACATTCCGATCATTTTGTGGAGTTCCACTAAAATAGAGCTGAGTGTCCCTGTTCCAAAGATATTAAGTGTGATTACGATAATAGAGGACTGCTGATGAAACAATAAACACACAAATAGAAGCCAATCACCTTTACAGTCTCTCTTAAGACTAACTAGTTGGAGAAGATTAGGCTCGGAGTTGGATGAGGAGGATAGAGAAAAACCAATCTCCCTTTGTGCAGTCGCACTGAAATGTAGAGACATTGCCCGTGTGACATTTTAGTACAACTGCACAAAACACTCTTAAGAAAAAAGTGATTTGTGCAGTTCACCAAAAGGTCGCAATAGCAACGAGGTGAAATGGATAGCCCTGTTTGCAAAAAAGAGGTAGAAAGGAAACAATTACTGGCCAATAACAGTTGATGACACATGTGATGACAAAAAGAAGCATATTCCTTGTCCTAAGGGAAGATAACAACACGGTTGTGTTTGTCTAAAACGGTGTGAGGACGAGAATGCAATATGGAAAGTATGCCGGACGAGCTACATTTTGGGCAAAGAACTATGGAAGATCCACATGCAGCGACGTGGGAAGACGGGCAGTGGAGCAAGGCCGGAGGGGATACCTGGAGGCCGTCGGGATGTAACTAGGTGAGCGGCGGCGGGCGGAATCTGCGAGCAGGTGGTGTAGGCCCTGCCGCGCCGGAGCTTGGTCAGAGAGAACGGCGTGTACCGCATATCGAGACGTGCTGCCTCGGCACCGTCGAACGGAGAAATGATGCACTTCCTCCGTTTCCCCCGGCGGACGGGATGTGGCCGGATCAGTGACCAACGGTGAGAGAGAGAGAGAGAGGCCATCGCAGCCTTGTGTGAGATACTCTGAAGAGCGACAAACCAGGCAGGCAGGCTCCATTGTATATAGTGAGTGGACAACCTTTTTCTCCATAAAAATCGTTTTATATTATGTGTACGTGCTATTGAGCGCTATAACTTTATTTAAAAATAACACGACAACGCGTCAAGTCGAACTTTGTTTTGTGCATGCGTGGTACACGACCTCCCTAGGTAAACAATCGCTACAGGCGTTCAAATTAGCACGTGGGCTTCCATTTCGTAAAGAAATGAGCTCCACCGTGTACCCGCGCGGGTGTGACTGGGCACGAAGCGTGAGCACGTGCACGGTGCACCTATTCTCTTCTTGTATACGTACACCACCTACGTGGGGTTGTGTGTGAGAGATACAAACCTAGAGAGATATAGTGTGTGGGTTCTTGAGAGTTTTTTGGGGAGGGGCAATCAAAAAATGTAACATATGCAATGTGTGTGAAATAGAGTCCTGGATATAACATATATATAGAGGGGGCGATCCACGAGAAGAGAGTGGAGGTATCATCGGCTTGAGGTGTCCATAGAATCGAAGAGAGGGATGATGTGTGTGTGTGTGCGCGCGCGATCGATAAAGAGTGCCATCGAATTTGTGTGTGCCCACGTCAAAGATATAGAGTGGCTGGCCTACTGGAACGTGAGATGGGACATGTGTAGTTTGTCTCTGTGGCATGGATACCTACCTGCAGCGCTCGACTATCGGTTTATGGTGGGGGGAGAGGGAGGCCCAATTAACTATAGAGGTACAATGGCTGGTATATGTGCGGAGGAGGAGAGAGGCCTACCTCATGTATTAAGGAGATCGACTTGCCTCATGTATTAAGGGAGATCGATCGGCATCCATGCATATGTGCAGGAGAGGAATAAGGTTGGGAGAGAGACAGAGCTAGAGTGTTGGACAGGTGGTAGTGGAGTTGCTTCTAACAAATGGTGGGATAGGCTTGCTAGACAAACGGAGGGCACGCCCGCAATATCAATAAGAGAGGAGATGGTTGCTTGTTGTCTGTGCACGTGCGTGTGAGAGACAGGTCAGGAGGCATGCACGAATGATGAGGGGGGACGATGTGGCTGTGGTAAGCAGACGTAACTACATAGGAGGATCAATCGCCCTTTGTTAGAGAAAGGAGAGACATAACTTGTGAGGTACGCCGATCGATGGGGGGGTAGTTAAAGTCGATCTAGGTATATGTTGGGAGATCGATCGGTATACATGCATGTGTGTGTTAGAAGCAAATGAGGCACGAGGAGAAGGATAGAGAGAGGGATGCATGTAGGAGGTGGTACGAGAGGCATACTATATCGAGGGGGAGGAGTGTGCGAGTACGAGAACGATGAAGAGAGTGGTGGGAGTGAGGCATGGACGATGACAAGAGAAGAGAAGAGAAGAGGGGAAGCTTGTGTTTGTGCTAGGCACACCTGGCTAGAGAGGCATATCGATTGATGTGTGCCGTAAAGAAGGAGCTGGGGGGGCTACACACACCATGGGTGAACGACCTAAAGTGAAAAGACGAATTTGCATGATGGAGCTAGAGAATGCTAAGGAGGGTGAGAGGGATGCGGGCGTGTGCATGCACAAGAGAAAGTTAGCGCTAGCTACAAAGATAAGAGGGTTGTGTGGGTGTAAAAGACGAATATAGATCATATATACTTCATTATAAAAAGTGAATTCGGATATTTGAAGAATTTATCATAGTGTTTCAAACCGACGCATGTGTGAATATATATAACGGTGATACACATGTGTGGTTATGAACATGTTATACTACATTTAATATATTTTATCTCTACTCTTATAAAAAACAGAGTTGTTGATGATGGTGTGCCTCCATCCTGCATTATAGGTCGTCCGATTTATATCTGGCGGATAGCAAGGAAACTATGATGGTTGAAGTTGGCAACAATCATGATTGTAGATTCTTATTGAAATAGAGAAATGAATTCAAATTTAGTTTGAATTGCAGCGGTAGTATAGACATTTGGAATGCACTAAAATGTTGGTATGAGTAGGTTACATGCATTATACAGCAAGCGAAAAAATTTAATCGGACATAACATGGATTCATACTCCCTCCTTCCATCTATATAGGGCGTAATGAGATTTTTAAGACCGCCTTTGACTATTGACAAGATTAATAGTACATGACATGCACAATGTGAAAATTATATCATTGAAAGAACCTTTCACAGACGAATTTAATGGTGTGCTTTGTGTAAGTTGCATGTCATATATCATTGCTCTAATATTTGGTCAAAGTTAGCATCAAAAAACGCATTAGGCCCTATATAGATAGAAGGAGGGAGTAGCTTTGAATAGCATTTGTATAGTAAAACGGGACAAGACTCTCTCTTTGTGTGGTGTGAATAGTTTTATTTTTTTGTTTTCTTTTTGGTTGAGGGAAGTGTGAATTGATTTGGTACGTACAAGTACAATATTACTACACGTTAGGCCTGTCCCTAAAATTCAACCCGCGTCTTGTTATATCCCGAAAATTCAGATATCGTGCTCCCAAAATTGGCGCCTTCACAACCCGCGCCTTGCTATCCCGAAATTACAACGCGCACGAAAACTCCCTCCAGCTGCCAAATCCCGACACGCGAAATCCCCCTTCTAACCCTGAGCCGAAAGGGCCGCTAGTTCAAATCGGTGGGGGGGTACTTTTGTAACACACCCTACATTTTGGACAAGCGCGTCCCTAAGTCATGCTTCACCCCCTCCCATCACCCCCTTTTCTCCATTCGAAATCCCAGGCCTCCATAACCTCTCCGCTCCAGCCGCGAAACCCCACCCTCCTCCGTCCGCCACGTCACCGCTGCCCAGCCGGAGCCTCTTCCCCGATGACGTCATCCACCGCAACAGCTCGACGTCCCTCGTCCACCTCCCCGGATGAGGATCCGTCATCCATCTCGCCATCCCGCTGGTTCAGCCGCCCCGTCCTCCACCTCCAAGGAGCTACTCCAATGATCGCCTCATCTATCGCGACTGCTCCATCCCCACAGCACCGCCTTAACCTGCTCCACCGGAACCGTAGCATCCTCACCGACTCCTCGGACGAAGCTGAGGCCTACTCGGCGCCACCAAAGAGGTTGTACACTCATCGCATCGCACCTTCTCCTTAACTTGACCTCCCGGTGCCGACGGTGCTCCATCCCGCACCCCCATGGAGCGGCTACCATGAAGCCGGCGCCGCGGGCGACATCTCCACGGCGGCTCTCCCCCAGTGCGAGGCCCCTTCGGCGGCGGTGTCCATACCAGCCGGATCTGCTGCCGCTGCTCCGGCTCTCGCTCGCTCGCTCGCTCGCCCAGCTGCTGCTGCTCTCCCCCTCGCTTGTGCTGCTGCTCTGCTCCGATTAAGCCACACTTCAGTCGACTGAATCGACTTTTGGGTCAGTCGATTTTCAGGGGTTGGGGGGGATCGCCGGAGTTAAGGAAGAACCACCCACAGCGGGGACGGGGGCTCACCGGAGAGGTACCCCACTATCTATCTTAGGGTTCAGGGTGGGGCGCGGGGCCTAGAGGGCTGGCTGGGGCGGCGGTGGCGAGTTGTTTCGGGGCGGCGAGGCGGCGCTGGGGCCGGGGGTTCGGCCGGTGGTGGCTGGCGGCTCAGGGGGGTGCAGGTTGAAGATGAACTGCAGTCCCTCCCTAAACTACATGTCAAGTGCCTCTCTGCTACCATTGCGTTCAGTTTCGACAGTAGCATTCAGATTCCACAGTAAATTTCAGTTTCGACAGTTAAGTTCGGAGTCAACAGTTTTTACCTCATCTATTGTAGTCAGGTGGTTTTTGGTGATGTTAATTTTACATCCATTTTACATCATCTATTGGAGATGCTATTAGAATCCCACTTGAGATTGACGATGTCTGTCTTGTGCTACTTCAGCCTTGACGTCTTACGGCTCACCGGAGCTGTTCCAACGACAGAACGATCCATCACAACAGAGCAGTGCCCTGGACGCCGTCTACAGATTCCTCAGATCTTCCTCCACACCTCCGACAACCACCTCTGCCTCAACTGCTTCAGCGACCAACCCAATGATGCTGAGGTCGACACGGCTACGGCAAAGAGGTTGTACACTTGTTGCATCAGTTATTACTATACATTCACGTTGATCCATTAGGGCTATTTTGGTTCAATGGAAAAATGTCGATCCACTGGTCGTTACCATCACTCTAAATTTCTGCATGCTCTCCTTACATAATCTCACCATATTTTTTCGTATGCATGTCAGATATTGTACACAGTCATGCTGAACATGTAGAGAAAAATAGAAGAGTTTTGCGCGGCAATACAATGTCATGCAGACATCGCTCCATGGTGGGTTCAATGGCAAACCCTCCCCACCCCTCTCCAGATTGTAATCCATAGGAAGATATCTGTTCAGAGGCGGATTCAGACGCCGCTGACCACTCCTATTTACCCCCCAAGGTATTTGCTCGACCTTGGCATGATGATGTTAGTCATATCATGCATATGTTGCCTTCCATTGCCTACTTTTGACATCATACATGTCATCTGCTTAGTTTATACATGTACTGTAATGCCACCTGTTTAGTTTCTTGTCAGGACCCCGATACCAAGTCACACCGATCTAGCCGGTAACACCTCATATCACTTTGCGGCCTCACGCACGGTATTCCCACGGGTGTCGCCTTACCATGGCCCGGGACCGTTTGTGCCTTTCGGCTCACGTATATGATAGTGTCGCTAGCATCCATATGATAGAGAACCCGGGCCAGCATGACTAGTCGTGAACCCAAAGTGGCACTAACTTACGGGGACAGGCATACATGAATCAACATCGAGCATGTCGGTCAGCAGCGTGTGAATCCGGGCTGTAGCACTGGGCTAACAGGATTCCGGTGAACTGGGCTGTAGCAGGCTAGGCAGGACTCCAGATGTCACCGTGTGACATTTCCCCGAAGGGACAGATACAGGAACGAAGTGAATCACATGCCGGCTAGTCAAGTGTTCCAGAGCAGTAGTGCTGGGCTAGCAGGACTCCGGTGAACCCGGCTGTAGCGGACTACTATGGCTCATGGAAGCACAAGACTACATTTTCCCATAAGAGAGGCTACCAAGGATAAACAACTAGGTTGTCAGATCCCACACATACCAAGCATTTCAGTCATACACACAATATGCTCAATATGTGCAATACAACATGGCATCACAACAAGACTCTACGACTCAGAGTATTTATTCATTAGGCTCCGAGGAGCGAGATATTACAAACATGGGTCTCATGACCCAACATACAGAGCATACAAGCAACAAGCACATGCGGAAGCTTAACTTGTCTGAGTACAGACAACTACAAATGAAGAAGGCTGAGAAGCCTGACTATCTACAAGACCCTCCCAAGGGTACAAGATCGTAGCTGAGGTAACGAGCTAAATGTCGAAGTCCATGCGGAACTACTAGTGAGACTGAAGCCTCTCTGCAAAAACATAAATTAAGCAAACGTGAGTACAAATGTACCCAGCAAGACTTACATCAGAACTAGCTACATATGCATCAGTATCAAGAAAGGGGTGGTGGAGTTTAAGTGCAGCAAGCCAGCATTGACTCGGTGGCTATCCTAAACTATGACTGCAAGTAACTCTTTTGAGGTGGCGCACACGAGTCCACATATTCACCATATCAATACACCACAATGGATCCGCTCCCGTCTCCCTACAGAATGTCATCCATAACACTCACGCTTATCTTGCGCATTTTAGAGTATCCACTTTCACTTGTCTATGAACTATGCAAGGGGTCCAAGTTTCCATATCCGAGGAATCCAGCTATTCGAATAGATAATGATAACCCTGGAGGGGTGCACTTCTTCACACACGCTCTCGCCACTTACCACCATGTACACTCATGTACCTCGGCAACCTTCAAGCGGAAGCCTGGCTTGGGAGTCGGCCACGGCCTGACTAACCACACAAGTCTCTCGTCCAGGTTTATCGCCTATTCGGGTTCCATCCGCAAGGAGATCCGACCGGGGTGTCGCTCACGGCCCCAAACAATGTGTGTAGGGTTCCCAAGCCCACCATCCGGGTGCCACTTGGTACATCGTGCCACTGTGCCTAGTCTGTCCCAAGCCCACTTGTACCGGGTGCCACTTGGTAGACTACTAACACTACCTACAAACACCAGAAACTAGTTGCAACTCCTGGACAGAGATCGAGTTGATTAATAAGCCAAGAGGGGCTGAGTTACCGGAACCCAATGTGTGGTAGTAACTATTCATGGATCACAAACACATAACTCAGTTCCTGAGAACGGCTGCAATGAGACAACCCACCATGTACTCCTACATGGCCTCTCACTGCTACCTTTACCAAATCGTGTTCACACACTTAGCTCTCAACGGTAGGACATGTTCACCACGTTCCAATTCATTCCCGATGAATCAGACCTGACTCAACTCTAAGCAGTAGCAGGCATGACAACAAGCATGAATGAGTATGCACATTAGGGCTCAAACAATTCCTACTCATGCTAGTGGGTTTCATCTATTTACTGTGGCAATGACAGGTCATGCAGAGGAAAGGGGTTCAACTACCGCAGCATGTAACAGTTGAATCATTGTTGTCATAATGCAGTAAAAGAGAGCAGGAGCGAGAGAGTGGGATTGTATCAGAATGAACAAGGGGGTTTTGCTTGCCTGGCACTTCTGAAGATAGTATAGTTCTTCATTAGTGTCATCGATCACATCATCGGGACCACGTCTATCAAGAGGGGACAAACACTGGCAAACAAGGAAGAACACTATCAATGCAATGCAACAATTATGATGCATGATTATGACATGGCAATATGATGTGATTTGGCCTAATGCAACTAGCAACACAATTAAGTGTAGTTGGTTTGAACCCAAGGTTCAAATTCAAACTCCACATATGGTTATTTAAATGCCATTCATTTGATTTGTCCTAAACAGTAGCCAAAAGTTGTTCTAACATGCATGAAAATGGTACAGATGGATAGATTGGATTTTTCTGATCGTTTTTTCATATATAATTTATTTCATTCTGAGCTACGGTTGATTTAATATGATTTTTAGAAGTTTTGGCTATTTTCTAAAATAAATAAATCGTTTCTAATTTATTTAAAATCCCAGAAATGTTTATTGTGTCAGCATGATGTCGGTGTGACATCATCAAGTCAACAGGGCGGGTCTAGGTTAAATCTGACCAGTGGGTCCCGCGTGTCAGTGTCTAACTAAACTAACCTAGCTTTAGTTAATACTAACCTAACTTAATTAGCCGGGCTGGGCCCGCTTGTCAGTGACCTGGGGCATCATTTGCACTAACCTAAACGGGGTTAGGCCGGCGTTTAGCCACCGGCGGCAACAGACGCGGTGGGGCACTCGGGCACGGGCTGTGGTTCCCCGTTCGCAGCGTGGCTGGGCTCGTTTGAGAGCCCAGACCAGCGTGCGTCGGGCAGTGGCGCCAGTCGGGCCTGGGGTGGCCGGAGGCGACAGCGAGGGGCTCGGCCGCGGCGGCCGGAGCTTGGGTGAGGCGCGAGCGGCGCTACCGTGCGTGTGCGGGCGAGCTGAAGCGTTAGTATGTGCATGCACGATGCAGCGAGGGCGATGGACACGTCGAGTGGACCAAATGGTCACCGGGGGCGCATCGGCGGCAAGCGCAGGCGGCGGCGCGTGTGGGTGAGCTCGGTGCGGTGGCTACGGTGCATAGGGAAGAGAACAGAGAGGGGGGATGACGGGCAGAAGCTCACGGCGATCTTCATGGAGTGGACGACGAGCTCAGGGAGGGCCTGAGGCACTCGGGGCATCGAGGGGGATCTCCGGTGACGTCAATCGGGGACGAGCTCGGTGAGGGCAGAGGGGCGCGTCAGCTACGTGTGGCAAACCGAGGAGGTCGAGGACGTCGAGGCGGAGCTCGCAGGCACGGCGAGGGGTCTGGCGTCGACTACGGCGGCGGTGGCTTACGGGCGCGTCGGCCATAGCGGGAGAGGACGAGGGAGAGAGCCAGGGGGAGAATGGGGGTGTCGGCGGGGTCAGGGCGGCGGTGCCGAGGAGTGGCTTCGAGGTGTGGCCACGCTGTCCAAGCGGGGCAGGCGGCCAGGGAGCTACCTGGCGAGCTCGGCATGCGCGGGCGCGCTCCTCTCTGCCTGCCTAGCGAGAGGAAGCAGGTGGCTGGCATGGGCCAACACAATGCTGGGCCGGCCAGTGGGCTGCCAGGTGGGCTGCGCCAGGTAGGTGGCCAGGTAACTTCTCTCTCCCTCTCTTTCCTAATTTAGTTTCTGTTTTCTATTTTTTCTGTAATTGTTTTGACTTAAATAAAATGCTAAGTCATTTTCAAAAACCCTAAAAATAATTGTGGGCACTTTTGAAAATATTTCCAATAGCCCTCAACCACTTTCAGAATTATTTGGGAATTTTAATTATTTATAGCAATTAAATGCCCAAATTCAAATACTTTATGAATTCATTCAAAAATCCAAAGTGACCGAGGAAAATGTGCACCATTTTGGCAGAGGTTCTAGACCAATTCAAAAATGATGAACTTTTCCAAAGGAATTTTGGGTTCATTGAAAATGATTTTTTATTTAAACCTAGTTGGATTCATCTGTGCTAGGGTTTCAATAGTCCCCGTTTCAAATTCAAATAAATTTTAGACATGATGCATGGATGCAATGCCACTAATTACTAACAATTATTCTAGGGTTTTGGCAACTCACCCCCACTAAACAAGAATCTCGTCCTGAGATTCAGGATGTAGGGTAAGAGGACGAGGGGACTCGAACTATCACAATCTTCATGAACCAACTGCACTTCATAAGAACGTTGATTCGTTGCATCATGTTGATCTTGACATCCTCGCTTTTGAGATCTTCATCCACGCGACGACGACGGAAAGAAACTCTACTGGGATTGATCTTCTCGAAGATCGAGCTATTCAAGATCAACTCGTAGAATGAGATGTTGAAACATCTCGAGTTGAGACACAAAACACACATCAAGAGGGATGGAAGAAACAATGACGAAGTTCGATTTGGTGGGCAACAATTCCACGCTTAAGAAGAATGATGCATGGTTTCAGGGTAGCAAGGGGATGAATTACTATGATTCCATAATGGGGCACCTCGAGGAAGGTGACTCGTAGAATTATTCCCTTAAGTGGCAAAAAGAATTACTTTTGATATAGAGATCATTGAAACTCTCTATACCAGCCTAAGGAAAATCATGATTGATCGTTTGAATGAGTTCGAAAGAATGGCATACTCAGTTTGGAGAGGAAACTAGAGTTATAGGACAACTCGGCAATGGAAGGCACATTCCAATTGATACCGAGGATATAACCCAGTGACTGAGCATGCTCTCAAGAACTTGAGCATTTCCGTATTCATCAAGGTTTTACCAACATCCGTGCCGAGGATCCTGGCAACACATCATACTACCATGATGAACGGTGATGGAGGATGCAGATGCAAAGGAGGACATCACTTTCTCAGATTTTTCCTTAGCAATGCCAAGAAGCAAATCTGGATGATCGACCGAGAGACATTTAGCACTCCGCTTCTAATGTTCTCCTTGATGTGCTAGCGTACCCCATTTATAGATATGGTTTGGTATCTAGAACATCAAGTAAAAAGGTCGGACTTCGGGAGCACAAGAATCCATAAGGAACAACTGCCGGAGTAAATCTTACGAAGTCCTTATGGGGAGGTGGCCAACTTCCTCAATCAAGATACTACAATGATAGATCTTCCGGCTGGGTGTGTTGGCCACGACATCCACTTTACCGGGTTATAGAGAGACCAATATTATAGTTCTTGGGAAAACATTCCAACCATCATATCTTCCTGAGATTCAGATCTGGTTGGTGTCAGGATATTCCAGACTCATCATGTCTAAAAGGAAGAATTGCAACACAAATCGACGAGATGACGTTGCAAAATTCTCAAGAAATGAACTACGATAGTAAGCTCCAAAACATGAGCTAGTTCTGCTACAAACATGTGAACACGCCATCCCAGACAAGCATGACCACATGGTAGTCTTACAACAAAACACTACCGAGTTCTAGTTGGGAACCATCATCGAGGATATTGGAATCGTGTACATGAACTAGTATTCGCACATCAACTCCTTTTCGCTCGAACAAATCAATCAGTGGCTTGGTGTGCTAGGAACACATATGGAGTGGAGGCGGCCAACCTATCAAACCATAGAGCACTTCACACATGCATGACTAACTTGGGATGATTCCAGAGGAGGCAAAAATAGACTTTCTCGAATTCACGGTGGCAACTTGCATCAAATGCACATGAATTAGAGGCAGTCACTTCTTTCATCCAAACATATGCTTCATGAGCTAGCATGAAGAAAATGCTTTCAAAAGTTTCCAACACGAACTTAGATGTTCAATATGAATCATGGACAGGATGAAAATATTGTCAATGGGCTCAACAACAATCCATCCAGGCTTCCATATAGATGGAATTCCACAATTAAATGAACAAGATGATAGCATTGGTCAGACCCAAAGGATATAATGGTGTATGCTTGAGGAAACAACCATGAGTAAGACAACATTACGAACATCGTTGGTTCTAATTTGACTTGACGATAGCCCGTACTCAAGTCAAAGTTTTGACAAGGCAATAGATCCAACAACTGATCACGAGGACCAATTGATGGAGATATCATCTTTATTCAACACACACACACACACACAAAAGATATCCCTTAACATGAACTAAGTCAGACAAGCTTTTACCTTCCAACTCTCTAAGTTGTTGTTTGGCTTAACCAACTAGCTCAGGGGTATCCAACACATATTCTTGGAGAATGGTGGTTTGGAGGAAAACCAACTTTATCACGAACTCAACATAGCGGTCAAGTGACAACCTGGTAACACTTCCGAGAAGATATCCGGAAAATCACGAACCACCGATAAGTTGCTAAGCTCGAGAAAAATCTTGTTTTTCAAGGCAAGACGATATGATCAAAAGAGCGAGGGATTGACACAATCATAACTCATTGATCGAAGAGTGCACCTGAAATAAGGACTAGGTAGCACGATCAATCTTAGAATGATAGTTCAATAACCATCACGCTAAGAATGAGAGTATTGCCCATTAACTACCAAGCAATGGCGTTGCTAGGAGTATTGATTTCGCACATCACAGTACACTTGTCGGTACTCCGGTTGCAACAACACGGAACCAAGGAGCGAATGATGATGGCGAGAAGTATCACTGCATCAAGAATTTATAAGAGTTGGTGCAATTATCATGACATTCCTGACATCAAGAGGGCGATACTTCAGGGTAGAATAGAATCAAAAGCTGGATTGGCATTTGATCTGCGGAATACAACTACTTTGACCCAATCCTAGAAATGGATGAGGCACCGGAGCTTGTTTCTCCTAGTCATTCTGGAATAGAATGGCTTGACGGACCCCAAGAGTAATGGGCATCGACAAACGAATGCACGCATACTCTTAACTATCAATTGATAGACGAAGGTCAGAAATCAACTAAAGAGAACAACTCAGAGGAACATACGATTTTCTGAGTTGTGGATGCATAGATTAGTATGTCGAGCGAAGCTCAACATTTCTTCCGGATAACTCATGCGGAAAGGGTAGAACTGGCAGATTCACAATATAGAATGGAGAACTCATCAAGAGCACTCTAGTTGTGATATTTTTGATTCAAAAGAACTCCTGCCAAGAATGGTTCATGGTAATTGGAAGAGGGATGTACCACGAACCTCGAGGACTATCGCAAAGGTTACTAATATCCTAAAGGAAATAGCAACACTATCAACATGAGGTAAGTAGGGTGAATTTTGGGCTCAAAACCCAGGAGTAGAATACCTACTACTAAATGGCATCACGGGATGCTTTCAAGAATGATGGCCAGAATCATCACACTGGGGATACGAAAGCATTGCTAAATTCTCGAGGACACCTAGGGTCATAATACTAACTTCGACATACACGTCAAGGCAACGGAGTACCTCAACACACCGATTAGTGTGCTTAATCTGGCCCAAAAATACAACAGGAACATGGAGGAAAGATTTGCAAGTGCATCCGACTATTTAGAAACCTGGGATGACTCGGACAACATAACGGCTGTAAATGCTCAAAATGATTTGAGGCATCCTGCAAAATGGTGGCATAACCACTCAACATCACAATATCAAAGTTCCGGGATCAACGGTCAACATACGGAAGTAGTAGGAACTGAACTGAGGCTTAAACTCAACAATCCTAGGCAACTACAGTTTAGTAACACATCATCCTGAGAGATAGAAGAGAAGCCTAGTTCTTAACCCCCGTAGAAAAGAAGAGGTTGACTCAGAGCAGAAGGGCATAAGGTAAAGGAGTAAAAAAAGAGCCTTACTTTCCCATCCACAATAAATTCCCTTATATAACTAAAGCATTTCTAGACTCAACTTCAACCAGCTTGGCTTGGTAATCCTACAGGCAGTCAGGCTCTGATACCAAAGCTGTCAGGACCCCGATTCCAAGTCACATCGATCTAGCCGGTAACACCTCATATCACATTGCGGCCTCACGCATGGTATTCCCATGGGTGTCGCCTTACCATGGCCTGGGACCGTTTGCGCCTTTCGGCTCACGTATATGATAGTGTCGCTAGCATCCATATGACAGAGAACCCGGGCCGACATGACTAGTTGTGAACCCAAAGTGGCACTAACTTACGGGGACAGGCATACATGAATCAACATCGAGCATGTCGGTCAGCAGCGTGCGAATCCGGGTTGTAGCACTGGGCTAATAGGACTCCGGTGAACCGGGCTGTAGCAGGCTAGGCAGGACTCCGGATGTCACCGCGTGACATTTCCCCGAAGGGACAGACACAAGAACGAAGTGAATCACATGCCGGCCAGTCAAGTGTTCCGGAGCAGTAGTGTTGGGCTAGCAGGATTCTGGTGAACCGGGCTGTAGCGGACTACTATGGCTCATGGAAGCACAAGACTACATTTCCCCATAAGAGAGGCTACCAAGGATAAACAACTAGGTTGTAGGATCCCACACATACCAAGCATTTCAGTCATACACACAATATTATCAATATGTGCAATACAACATGGCATCACAACAAGACTCTACAACTCAGAGCATTTATTCATTAGGCTCCGAGGAGCGAGATATTACAAACATGGGTCTCATGACCCAACATACAGAGCATACAAGCAACAAGCACATGCGGAAGCTTAACTTGTCTGAGTACAGACGACTACAAATGAAGAAGGCTGAGAAGCCTGACTATCTACAAGACCCTCCCAAGGGTACAAGATCGTAGCTGAGGTAACGAGCTAAACACCGAAGTCCATGCGGAACTACTAGTGAGACTGAAGTCTCTCTGCAAAAATATAAATTAAGCAAACGTGAGTACAAATGTACCCAACAAGACTTACATCAGAACTAGCTACGTATGCATCAGTATCAAGAAAGGGGTGGTGGAGTTTAACTGCAGCAAGCCAGCTTTGACTCGGTGGCTTCCTGAACTAGGACTGCAAGTAACTCTTTTGAGGTGGCGCACACGAGTCCACATATTCACCATATCAATACACCACTATGGATCCGCTCCCGTCTCCCTACGAGAACGCCATCCATAGCACTCACGCTTATCTTGCGCATTTTAGAGTATCCACTTTCACTTGTCTATGAACTATGCAAGGGGTCCAAGTTTCCATATCCAAGGAATCCGGCTATTCGAATAGATAATGATAACCCTGCAAGGGTGTACTTCTTCACACACGCTCTCGCCACTTACCACCATGTACACGTCGTGTACCTCGGCAACCTTCAAGCGGAAGCCTGGCGAGGGAGTCAGCCACGACCTGACTAACCACACAAGTCTCTCGTCCAGGTTTATCGCCTATTCGGGTTCCATCCGCAAGGAGATCCGGTCGGGGTGTCGCTCACGGCCCCAAACGATGTGTGCAGGGTTCCCAAGCCCACCATCCGGGTGCCACTTGGTACACCGTGCCACTGTGCCTAGTCTTTCCCAAGCCCACCTGTACCGGGTGCCACTTGGTAGACTACTAACACTACCTAGAAACACCAGAAACTAGTTGCAACTCCTGGACAGACATCGAGTTGATTAATAAGTCGAGAGGGGCCGAGTTACCGGAACCCAATGTGTGGTAGTAACTGTTCATGGATCACAAACACAGAACTCAGTTCCTGAGAACGGCTGCAATGAGATAACCCACCATGAACTCCTACATGGCCTCTCACCGCTACCTTTACCAAATCGTGTTCACACACTTAGCTCTCAATGGTAGGACATGTTCACCACGTTCCAATTCATTCCCGATGAATTAGACCTGACTCAACTCTAAGCAGTAGCAGGCATGACAAAAAGAATGAATGAGTAGGCACATCAGGGCTCAAACAATTCCTACTCATGCTAGTGGGTTTCATCTATTTACTGTGGCAATGACAGGTCATGCAGAGGAAAGGGGTTCAACTATCGCAACATGTAACGGTTGAATCGTTGTTGTCCTAATGCAGTAAAAGAGAGCAGGAGCGAGAGAGTGGGATTGTATCGGAATGAACAAGGGGGTTTTGCTTGCCTGACACTTCTGAAGATAGTATAGTTCTTCATCAGTGTCATCGATCACATCGTCGGAACCACGTCTATCGAGAGGGGACAAACACCGGCAAACAAGGAAGAACACAATCAATGCAATGCAACAATTATGATGCATGATTATGACATGGCAATATGATGTGATTTGTCCTAATGCAACTAGCAACACAATTAAGTGTAGTTGGTTTGAACCCAAGGTTCAAATTCAAACTCCACATATGGTTATTTAAATGCCATTCATTTGATTTTTCCTAAACAATAGCCAAAAGTTGTTCTAACATGCATGAAAATGGTACAAATGGATAGATTGGATTTTTCCGATCATTTTTCATATATAATTTATTTCATTCTGAGCTACGGTTGATTTAATATGATTTTTAGAAGTTTTGGCTATTTTCTGAAATAAATAAATCATTTCTGATTTATTTAAAATCCCAGAAATGTTTACTGCGTCAGCATGACGTCAGTGTGATGTCATCATGTTAACAGGGCGGGTCTAGGTCAAATCTAACCAGTGGGTCCCGCGTGTCATTGTCTAACTAAACTAACCTAGCTTTAGTTAATACTAACCTAACTTAATTAGCCGGGCTGGGCCCGCTTGTTAGTGACCTGGGGGGTCATTAGCACTAACCTAAATGGGGTTAGGCCGGCGTTTAGCCACCAGCGGCAACAAACGCGGCGGGGCACTCGGGCACGGGCTGTGGTGCCCCGTTTGCAGCGTGGCTGGGCTTGTTCGAGAGCCCAGACCAGCGCGCGTCGGGCGGTGGCGCCAGTCGGGCCTGGGGTGGCCGGAGGCGACAGCGAGGGGCTCGGCTGCGGCGGCCGGAGCTCGGGTGAGGCGCGAGCGGCGCTGTCGTGCGCGTGCGGGCGAGATGAAGCGCTAGTATGTGCATGCGCGATGCAGCGAGGGCGATGGACACGCCGAGTGGACCAAATGGTCGCCGGGGCGTGTCGGTGGCAAGCGCGAGCGGCGACGCGTGCGGGTGAGCTCGGTGCGGTGGCTACGGTGCATAGGGAAGAGAATAGAGAGGAGCATGACGGGAAGAAGCTCACGGCGATCTTCGTGGAGTGGACGGCGAGCTCAAGGAGGGCCTGAGGCACTCGGAGCGTCGAGGGGATCTCCGGCGACGGCGGTCGGGGACGAGCTCGGTGAGGGCAGAGGGGCGCGTCCAGCTACGTGTGGCAAACCGAGGAGGTCGAGGACGTCGAGGCGGAGCTCGCAGGCACGGCGAGGGGTCTGGCGTCGACTACGGCGGCGGTGGCTTACGGGCGCGTCGGCCATAGCGGGAGAGGACGAGGGAGAGAGCCAGGGGGAGAATGGGGGTTTCGGCGGGGTCGGGGCGGCGGTGCCGAGGAGTGGCTTCGAGGTGTGGCCACGCTGTCCAAGCGGGGCAGGCGTCCAGGGAGCTGCGTGGCGAGCTCGGCATGCGCGGGCGCGCTCCTCTCTGCCTGCCTAGCGAGAGGAAGCAGGTGGCTGGCATGGGCCAACACAATGCTGGGCCGGCCAGTGGGCTGCCAGGTGGGCTGCGCCAGGTAGGTGGCCAGGTAACTTCTCTCTCCCTTCTTTCCTAATTTAGTTTCTGTTTTCTATTTTTTCTGTAATCGTTTTGATTTAAATAAAATGCTAAGGCATTTTCAAAACCCTAAAAATAATTGTGGGCACTTTTGAAAATATTTCCAATAGCCCTCAACCACTTTCAGAATTATTTGGGCATTTTAATTATTTATAGCAATTAAATGCCCAAATTCAAATACTTTATGAATTCATTCAAAAATCCAAAGTGGCCTAGGAAAGTGTGCACCATTTTTGGCAGAGGTTCTAGACCAATTCAAAAATGATGAACTTTTCCAAAGGAATTTTGGGTTCATTAAAAATGATTTTTTTATTTGAACCTAGTTGGATTCATCTGTGCTAGGGTTTCAACAGTCCCCATTTCAAATTCAAATAAATTTTAGACATGATGCATGGATGCAATGCCACTAATTACTAACAATTATTCTAGGGCTGTGACATTTCTATATCATATATTGGAATTATGCAATCTCATGTCTTTTAGCCAGCCATAATATATGTGAAATGTGCAATGCCATCCTGTTTAACCAGGCATCATATATTTGAATGACATCTTGCCCATCCTTTTCCATTACATTTCCATTTGTCGACAATGTTTGTACATTAAACTATTCTTCCTGCGAATCAGCCATTTGGGTGGGAGATGGAAAAATCTGGAGTGAAAACAAGGCCTTCAGAGCAGACAGTGCTACCTGTCGAAGCAGATCTCTTGTTGGGTCCCGATAGCTCCTCAGAGATGGATTCAGAGACAGATGACCAGTCATATTCCCCCACTGAGGTGTATGCTCTAACTTGGCACGGTTATAC
This sequence comes from Triticum urartu, assembly GCF_003073215.2. Taxonomy (NCBI): domain Eukaryota; kingdom Viridiplantae; phylum Streptophyta; class Magnoliopsida; order Poales; family Poaceae; genus Triticum; species Triticum urartu. The sequence continues at coordinate 485,643,501 of NC_053025.1, forward strand.
TGCTCATATCATGCGTACGGTGTCTTGCATTGCATAGTTTAGACATCATATACACAATATTCAACACCATGTTCTTAGTTCAGACATCATATCGAATGCCCTCTGTTTAGCATATAAATCACATATGTGAATTAAATGATGTGATCCTGCTTACTTAGATAACATGTAGGTGAATTATGTCATGCGATCCCGTTTAGTTATTCATCATATCTTTGAATTATGTTATGCTATGCTATCCAGTTTAGATAGACATCATATATGTGAAATTATGTCATGCTATCCGTTTTAGTTAAACAATATACATGTCAACTATTTCATGCCCTCTTTTTTCCACACTATCTATTGCATCTGTCTCTCATACAATGTCTGTACATTCAACTATGTTTCCTGTTTATCAGCCATTTGAATTGGAGCAGGTGATGCCAGTATCTAGCGGACTAAAAACACAGTCTTCAAATAAAACAGTGCTACCTCTTGGTGGAGATAGCACCCCGGTTGTACATGCACAAGAACCAGCCCTACCACACATAACCCAAACTCTCGCATATTGTACCCCTATTGCGATGGACAGAGAACCAGCTTTACCCAATCTAACCCCAACCCCAGCCGATAGTAACCCAGTTCCTGTTGACACAGCACCATATCCACCACAGAGCTCCCAAACAAGAGCAGTTAGTAAGGCAGCTCCAGTGCCCAAAGGGCCAGTACTATCACAGCGAACCCCAACTCCACCAGTTAGTACACCTATTCCTATGGAGGAAGCACAACCAGCTAGTCGTAGTTTAGCATCTATTGCATTTGATGTTGTTAAATCGTATGTGCGTATCTTCCCATCTTGGAAATGTTATACTGAAGATGAAGGAAAATGCCAGTTGCAGGTGTTTGTCCAGGAGTTATGTGTAAGTAATGTTATTCATGGCAATTACTTTGCTTCGTCCCATACATCCTACCTCCATGATGATTATAATACAACAAATTTTCCCATTTTTCTCTATAGAGAAGGACCAATTTGGAAACTCAGGATGAGGTAACCTGTGCTAATACCTCTGCTATCTTCAAGAATGCTTGGTGGCAGTATCGGAATTACCTGAAGAAAACGTACTTCACCGGCAAAGAAACTCATCAAATTCCCTTACGTTCTCCTGAGACACATTTACTGGAAGATGACTGGGAACGCCTTGTTCTGTACTGGTCCCGAACCAAGAATGTGGTAAGGTCTATGAGCTCATTTTCTATTTTTAAGTATTATATTCTTGCGTCTTACTGTACTCTGTTCATGTAGAACAAGTGCCTAAACCTGAAGAACAACTGTTCTAATTTAAGATTCCATTGCTATCATAGTTCAAAAAAGCGCCAGGCGTTAATTGTGCGTTTTGCCACTGCCTTGCGCTTTACTGACCAAAGCGCATGCTTATGCGCAGTTATGCACAGATTATGCGTAGTTATGCGCAATGCGTTTTGCCAACGCCTAGAGCCTAGGCGCGCTTAAGCGCTCGCTTAGGCGTGCCTTTTTTTAACTATGATTGCTTTGCTCTTGTATCACTGTATTTACTCATACAAACTTATTTTTAAATTGAAGGATCCAACCGAAACTCCAATGGCACAACAGGTATGTTCACGCATGTTTCCTTAATAGGTTTACTCTTATCAATAGCTTTGTTGATTTCAATTTCAATTGTGTATACAGTTGACTTTAATATCATGCACATTACTAGCATCACAACAGAGCCAATAGTGTTGTTGTACATGTAGACCCGTGGTACCCATCTAAAATCTTGTTGTGCCGTGTAGTTTCCCACGCTTTGTATTCTTTCACTGCTGCTTTGTCTTGAACTGATATGATTTGAACCGTGTCTCTATTTTGATTTGGCAAGACAATGCAGTGACCATAGGACATAGATATATGTTTGTTTGATGCTTTTATTATGTACTAGTACTTGGCAATAGAAGACTTGGTACTTTAATCCTGTCCACCTTACTAATGAACTGGTTCACCGAAATGAGTTTCATATACTAGTACATGCTAAACTTGTTATGTGTCTACTTGTTTCTTCTTTTAGAATGCTGACAGAATATTGGGGAAGAGTGCCTTATTAAGCAATGGTAAAGGAAGTAATGCAGATAAGGTTTAGGATAGTGACACATCCTTGTTGGTCTCCAACAAAGCTGATAAAACAGCTAAGGAAGACTATCTTGAAGACAGCGAGACAACCCCAAAGTCCTGTCTTGGTTTAGTGTTCGAGTTACTGACCACTACCGCTTGCACAAGCTATTCAAACTCACTGTCTGAATCAGTTCGGTTTCTTGAGTCTCAATTACAAGCTGAAAGACATCGATCAGCTGTGCTACGACAAGAAGCGGAAGGACTGCGGAAGTCCCTGGAGCATTCAGATGCATACTTTCTGGTGCAACAGCAAGCGTTGGAGGACTGCTTGCTAAGCTTATTGCCAGCATGGTGGATACCCAAGACAATGTTTCTTGAGCTCTTCTGAAGTTGTTTCAGTTATGCTCTTGTTTTGCTGCCGCGTTTATTTGCACTGGTGGCCTATTTTGATGGCCAGTGTATGTAATGTGTTGCTTTGTTCCCTATATTTGCACTGGTGGCGAACTTTGATGCCCAATGGATGTAATATGTGTAATAGAGGTAATAGGCTAGCATTAATTGCTTGCTTATTTATTTCCTTATTTTCTTGTTTAGTTGTTTGCTTGTAGTCACTGCATTTCTTTTTCTGTTTTTTTCTAGTGGCCACAATAGCCTATTTTTGGTAACTAGGCCAAAATAATCATGGCAACACACGGACTATTGTAACCATGGGCCTCCTGCAAGCCGTATGATCCATGGGCCTTCGTCCGGCCGTAGGATCCATGGGCCTTCTATACGGGCCTTAGGGTCCATGGGCCTTCTACGGGCCGTAGGGTCCATGGGCCTTCTATGGGCCGTACGATCCATGGGCCTTCTACGGGCCGTACTATCCATGGGCCTCATACGGGCCATAGGATCCATGGGCCTTCTACGGGGCGTATCATCATTTCGCCAATCATGGGTCGTACTATTCGTGGACCATAACAGGCCGTTAATAGGCCGTATTTGATAACTCTATGAAAACAGCCCAACAGGTTTTTTTGACATGAAAACGGCCCAACGTATTAACGGTCCGCAAACGGGCCGACTGTAACGACGGGCTGAATTTGGCCCACAAGCAGAAAATGACAGTAACGGGCCGTATGTAACCGAATGCTGCAAATGAGCCCAAGAATCAATGGGCCCTGAGAAGGCCGAAAGATAACTTGGGCTGGAAACGGCCCAATGGAATAATGGGCCATTAATGGGTATAAAATGATACACTGTTCATTACGGGCCAGTTTCACCACGGGCCGTTAATGGGCCAAGAGTTACAAAGGTCCTCATATGGGCCGAAAGAAGTCATGGGCCACACATGGGCCGGAAGTTAAAACGGGCTGAATCATATTGGACGGCCCAGATGACGCTACTGGGCCTAATTCGGATAGGGCGTAACGGGCCCTGGGTTAGCGGGCTGTAAATGGGCTATATGCGAACAAGCCGTTAACAGGCTTTCCGTGGGCCGGCCTGCCACCTTTTGACCAAGTCAAACGGGCCAGCCTTTTCACAGGAATGGGCCTCTGTTGGGCCGTGCCACGTGTCGCCGTATCATAGGCGCCTTCGGTCCAATGAGCGGATGACATCTGTCCCAACGGCGAGCCGACACGTGTTTCCTCCAGCCAATGATGATTTTACACGTGGAAAATCCCCATTGGTCGGGGCTGTCAATGGGTTATCGGATCCAAAACCCGACCCGATAGCTTAACGGCGTTCCGTTACGGTGGATGCCACGTGTCGATCACCCTTGACGAATGCACTTCTGTGACGCGCGATTTATCATCATGGAAGTGGACACTTCCGTGATGATAATTTTGGTAATGTCATGGAACACTTCTACGACAACACAGGTATGACTATCTTGATTCTGTCATAAAATCGTCATGGATGTACATGCATGACAAAAAATGCGACCTACTGTGACAAACACATATCATCACGGAAGTGTATTTTTTTGTAGTGCGAGTCGCTGCAGGCTTACGACCCGGCACTTGGGGGCTACATTATTCAAATTGGGATTACATCAAATACACAAGTTTCATGTCGCTGCAAGCATGCACCATGACACTTGGGGCTAATGCAAAGTCATTGTTTGCTCACTTTATTGAAGACCCGACTCATCACATCGTAATGCGCCGGCCCTTGGGGGCTACCAATTGCTCCTATCAACAATTCAAGGTACAAAGCTTTTAATCCATTATATTGAAGGGTCCACTGCTCAGTTGGTAAAACACAAGGCTCTTAACCTTGTGGGCGTGGGTTCAAGCCCCATGACGGGGGGTTATCATATGATGTTATTTTCATTGAAGTATATATCAAGTCCCAGCTCAATATTATCTTACTGAGCCGGCCGTTGGGGAATACACGTTGTTGTTCAAAGTTTACATGATTATATTTACAAAGTCCCTGCTCACTATTGCATAATGACCCAACACTTGGGGGCTACATATATGGAATACTCAGTTTATGACTAAATGACTGGGATGAACAAATCGGATTTCTTCAAGATTGTGATATTTATATTGAAGCAAGTCTTAAGTTGTTGCTATGCTACTTTCTTAAGACTTGGGGGCTACAAGTGATAAGCATATAAGAGGTATATTTTCAAGCTTGATGTTAACTACAATTATGACCCGGTACCATCAATATTTGTAAACCGACAAGGTTCTACATTCTTAAACCGACAAGTTCTACATTCTTAAACCGGTTGAAGATTAGATGAGTATTTCAAGGACCAGTATTTTTTTAAGCATTGGGAGCTGAGTCAAAGGAATTATTCTTCATAATATTTCTCTATGACAAACCAATGTCAGCAAATTGATTATGAAGCTGGCCTATTGACCCAGATTTTTTAGAAGGAAATGACAAGGATTTAAGGATGCTCAGGATCAGTTTAACATGGATAAATCCAAATTAAACTAGGGGCTAATGTCGGGGATATACCCCGCGGTATGACCCGGCCAGAGTTATAACCCGGCTGGGACCTGGTAACCCGGCAGGAGTTAAGTCAGATGATAACCCGGCAGGAGTTAAGTCAGATGATAACCCGGCAGGAGTTAAGTCAGATGATAACCCGACAGGAGTTAAGTCAGATGATAACCCGGCAGGAGTTAAGTCAGATGATAACTCAGCAGACAATCATAAACCGATAGACCATCATAAACCGGTAGACAATCATAAACCGACAGACCATCATAAACCGGCACCAGTCATAACCCGGCAGACAGTGATAACTCGGTTGCCAGGGGTTATGAAGCCTGAGACGTTATGAAGCCCAAGACATTATGAAGCCCATGAAGAGAAGTCAAAATAGTTTAAGTCTTAGTCCGAGATGGACTCTACATGTAACCCACCCCTTCAACATATATAAGGAGGGGCAGGGCACCCCGTAAAATGGAGGGAAATAATATTAAGGCTTAGGGATAACTGGGAGAGCCGGTTTACGACGACTCCCTCGTGATGATAATAAGACCTAGCCACAAACAACATGTAAGGATATTACCGGATGATGTTTCCCGGGGCCCGAAGCTGTCTAAATCCTTGTCTTGTGCATTGATCCGCCCTGCGTCTCATCCTGCTCAACCCCTCTCAAGCTACCACATAGATGCGTTGGCCTCATGACTAAGTCCTTACACTAGGACATCTGCCGTGACAATTCCACGACAGGTTGTGAGGATTTGTTATTTGTGTGCAGGGGTTATTTACGTTGTGTTGCTTGGTTCTCCTACTGGTTCGATAACCTTGGTTTCATTTCCGAGGGAAATACCTACCATCGTTGTGCTGCATCATCCCTTCCTCTTTGGGGAAATACCGACGTAGCTTCAAGGGACATCAGTCGCCTACTCCGACGCCGACTGGGCTGGGTGTCCCGATACTCGACGCTCCACTTCCAGCTACTGCATCTACCTCAGGACCTCTCTGATTTCGTGGTCGTCTAAACGGCAACCCACGGTCTCATGATCGAGCGCCGAGGCTGAGTACAGGGTTGTGGCCAACGCCGTCGTGGAGTGCTCTTGGCTACGACAACTACTTCAGGAGTTGCTATGTGAGGTTACCAGGCTACGCTTGTCTACTGTGACAATGTCTCCGCGGTTTACCTCGCTGCCAATCATGTCCATCACTGAAGGACGAAGCATACTGAGCTCGACATTCACTTCGTCAGGGAGCACGTCGCACTTGGTCGTGTTCGCGTTCTACATGTGCCCACCGATCAGCAGTTTGTCGATGTTATGATGAAGGTACTACCCACCTCGATATTCGAGGGTTTTCGGTCCAGTCTCTGCATCACCGGCGACGCTTCGACTGCGGGGGGGGGGGGGGGGGGGGGGGGGGTTGAACATGTGTACATGTATGTAGGTCTAGGCTTTGTATGCAGTACCTGTAATGTCTGTCTCCCTCTGTATGTACGTGTATCTTAGGAGACACGATACCGGTCGCACCCCTTGTACCTATATATATGTGCCTAGTGCACGATCAATGATATATCGACACACCAAATCAGTCTCTATAGGAAACAACAATGGATGCTAGTGGAGGTTGAGGGGGGCTTGGTTGTGCTACGAGCTCGTGGTGGGGTGGGCAACGAAGGTCGACGTGGTGGAGCGAGCAGCGTCGACGACCGAGTATTTGACAAAAACTACCACATTAGGGGTTACCGTCCCACAGAACTACCACTTTCAAAAAAGTAACTGATAACTACAATTGTTTTCTATTTTTGTGACTAAAAACTACCACTTTTGAAAAATGTCCAATTTAGACAATTTAAACACGTTTATGACATGCGGGGTCCACCCGTCAGAGTTGATGTGGCGGCAAAGTCAACTCCATTTATTTTGACTGTTACGTTGACTGTTATTACAAGTGGGGCCCACCTATCAGCATCAATCTTCTTCCTCCTCCTCCTCCTCCTCCTCTCTCTCTCTCTCTCTCTTTGGCATTTCCTTGAACACCTGCTATGCACCCGGGCTTGAGTTCCGAACTCCTCCATGACGACGCCCCAGCGCAACACCTCCCTATCGTTGGTTGGGGACTGGAACGGCGGCTGGAACTATGGAAGCGACTGCCGAAGCTGACGGAATTTCCTTCGAGGCTGTCGGCGCCACCACCCGACGCAGCTCCTCGACGACGGCCTCCTTGAGGATCTTCTGCTCGAGCAACTCAGTGCGCAGCCGAGACTCACGCTCCTGCAGCTCCTCGACGAGGCGCGCAAGCTTGGCGGCGTCCGGCGCCGTGGCCGCGCGCGCCGGCTGCACCTGCACGGAGTATGGGAGGTGGGCGACAAGGAGCCCCAGGAGCTCATGTGGGAGCTCAGACCAAGGAAAAGCCTCCTCCAGCTCCTCGACGAGGCGCACGAGTTCGACGGCGTCCGGCATCGTGGTCGTGCGGGCCGGCTGCACCTGCATGGAGGAGCGGGAGGCGGACGACAAAGAGCCCCATGAGCTCATGTGGGAGCTCGAACCAAGGCGAGTACTAGCTAGGTTGGGTTCGTGCGTGTTGGTGGCGGTTGTCGCCGACAGAGGTGACCTCGCCAGAGTGACGCGAGGGGGATAGGTGGTCGCCGGAGTGGTTGGGCAGCTCGGGCTCTCCCGATCCAGACAGGATCGAGGCATTGGGAGAGGTGAGCGCCGACGGTGGAAGACGGCGGAGGCAGCTCGCGGGTGCACACAAGGTGTTTGAGGAAATGGCAAAGAGAGAAAGGAGGAGGAGGAAGAAGAAGAGTGATGCTGACAGGTGGGCCCCACTTGTAATAACGGTCAAAATAAACGAAATTGACTTTGCCGCCACGTCAGTCCTGATGGGTGGGTCCTACATGTCATAAACATGTTTAAATCATCTAAACTGATCATTTTTCAAAAGTGGTAGTTTTTAGACACAAAATTAGAAATTTTTGATAGTTATCAGTCACTTTTTTTGAAAGTGATAGTTGTCTGGGACGGTAACCCCTAATGTGCTACTTTTTTGTCAAATACTCTCAACGACCAGAGGAGCATTTTGGGGTGAGAAAGGGGATGAGGAGGAGGATGACAAAGATTGAAATCAAACGGTCGCGCAACCCCCAATCTGACAGTATAGGAGCGACCGACCGAATCTGGCACCTAGGGTCGTCATTTTAGTACTCTTCCATCTTAGAGGCTGTTTGGTTTGAGACTAAGTTTACCTAAGATTGCCAGACCTAAGGTTAGGTAAGTTTGACTAATTTGGGTGACTGTTTGGTTCAAGCCACATCTTAGGCAAGCCACACTAGGGTCCCACAACACATACACTTAAAAAGTGTGGCAAGATTCCCTTAGCCTTAGGCTTGCCAACTTGTAACTTTTATTTTGAAAAACTAAACTTAGGCAAGTATGACAATATTATATGGCAAAGTGTGGCATAATTAGGCCTAGAACCAAACAACCCCTTAGTCTGAAGCCTATCAATGATCTTATTCAAGACAACACAAGTTAGGACACGACCCCAAAATCATTTGTTTCAGTTATTGATCTTTTATGAGAAAGGTGTAACAAAGGGGCGGTTGAATCTTGTATTGCCATACTTTGTCACACATTTTTATCAAGCTTGTCCAAGATTAGTTCAAGAGTCACAAGCTATCAGGACTAAGGTAATCTTTACCACACTTTTTATTTGTATGTGATGTGAAGGCTTAATACGGCAAAAAAAACATCTTGCCTAATGTGCGCCAACACCATTCTAAGTTGATCGAATTTTTCTAACCTTAGGTATGGCAATCCAAGGCAATCTTATTCGTAAACCAAACAGCCTCAAAAATCTGTCTGTGATGCAAGATCTTTAACCCTAAATGTCACCAGGGGAAAACCCCAGTCTCTTACCAGGGACTGTTGAGTAGTGCTGACTTGGCGGAGTCAAGAGGCACTCGACAGTGTGCGACGGACGGAGACACTCCCGCCGAACGGGTGTGGTGTGGATAAAGAGATAGAACTATAGAAGCGGCAGCTGCAGCGGCAGAGCCATCTCCCCCATCTCCGTCCGCCCCCAGCGCAGCGCAGTCGCCGTAGAGCCGCCACAATGCCGGTCTCCTCCGTGGCCTCGCCCCTCCTGCTCTCGCTCTCCGCCTCTTCCTCCTCCTTCCTCTCCTCCTCCTCGGTCTCCTTCCTCCCCTCCCCCTCCCCCTTCCCACACGCCTCCGTCAGGGGGAGGCCGTCCGCCTCCATCCTCCGCGCGCTGCGGGCCGAGGCCACCACCCTCCCGGTCATCAACTTCACCGGCGAGAAGGTCGGGGAGGTCGCCCTGGACATCAAGGCCGCGCCGCCCTCCACCGCGCGCGCCGTCGTGCACCGCGCCCTCATCACCGACCGCCAGAACGCGCGCCGGGGCACGGCCTCCACCCTCACCCGCGGGGAGGTCCGGGGCGGCGGGCGGAAGCCCTACGGCCAGAAGAAGACCGGGAAGGCGCGGCGCGGGTCGGTCCGCACGCCGCTCCGCCCCGGCGGTGGAGTCATCTTCGGCCCCAAGCCCCGGGACTGGACCATCAAGATCAACCGCAAGGAGAAGCGCCTCGCCATCTCCACCGCGCTCGCCAGCGCCGCCGTGGCCAACGACTCCTTCGTCGTGCAGGAGTTCGACGAGGAGTTCGCGACGGGGCCCCGCACCAGGGACTTCGTGGCCGCGCTGCAGCGCTGGGGGCTCGACCCCAGGGAGAAGGCCATGTTCTTCTCCACGGAGCTTGATGATAATGTGCGGCTGAGCGGCAGGAACATCGGCACCCTCAAAATGCTAACTCCCAGGACGCTCAACCTATACGACATCCTCGACGCCCGCAAGCATTTCTTCACCCCGGCCGCTATTGACTACCTCAACTCGAGGTACGGTACCACCGGTTTTGATGAATATGAGGGCGATGATCGCGAGGACGACGGTGAAGAGGAAGGGGTGGAGGAGCAAGAGGAGGGAGAAGAAATCACAGAGGAGGCTGCCCAAGGTACATACAGCTGTCCATGAACATTTTGCACTGCTGATTGCAACTTGCTGTTTGATTATTTCTATGCTAGATATGTGGGAAGAACTAGTAATTCCAAGCTGAAATCCTTTAGGTACATGTTTAAACAGCCAGTGAGGTGAACACGTAGGAATGATTAGGTTGTTAGGACACCGATGTTACAAAACCTTAACATTACCATGGTTGAGGCTTTGACATTATCTGATTGAAGTAAACAGACAGCATATTGCATAAAGGGTTATGAACATAAGATGAATGAAATTTGACAGTTTATATAGTTGATCCGCTGCAATGCCAAGATAGATTGTCCCCTCCAGTTAATCAATAGCTTGCCGCGACACTTACTGATACCATTAAAGGGAAAATAAAATCCTACATGTTTCCAATCAAGGCACCTTTGGTGTTAAAAGTCCTAGCTTAAGTAGGGCCACACCAATCACGACACCAAGACAAAGAAATGTTAACACCATTTTATTTTTTAAGGCTGGATAAAGGCTCCATGGGATTAGGATTATCTGTTTTTGACAGTTGTAGGATTCTTCACACCATTTAAGAAAGTCTATCATGCTTGAGTCTCTTATTAATCTATACTCCGCACTGTATTTCCCCTTTGCTTTTACTATGACAAGTGTAGAGGAGCTTTTCTTTTTAAAAAATCTCATGGACTAAGGATATACTCCCTCCGTTTCTAAATATAAGTCTTTTTTAGAGATTTCAATACGGACTACATACGGATGTATATTGACATATTTTAGAGTGTGGATTCACTCATTTTGCTCCGTATGTAGTCCATGTTGGAATCTCTAAAAAGACTTATATTTAGGAACGGAGGGAGTAATTGAAGATTTACTGTAGAAGCCCTTACAGATCCACCTATGCTGATGATAGGTTTATCTAGCGCTTGTATGAATTGTGTACAACAATATGCTAATTCTGTACTTCTGTAACCGGGGTAACTTAATCTCTTAGATTAAGGGGGCAAGTCAACAATTTATGAATATAAAATGACCTTACATGATGGAATTCAATCTTTTATACCAAAGATGGACTTAAATTTCAAACATTGAACCAACAAAAAAAAGGAGTGAACCCATGCTATCCATGAAATCCATAGAAGTAGAACTCCAGGAATCCTGATGCATTCCTTGTAGTCGCACAATCTGGTGTGCCACCTGCTTACCACTAATCAGCCGTTCACCTGAAACTTTCATCATTGGTGCTCTCACCATTTAATTCAAAGTTGTTCTGTTAGAACTTGAAAGTACGCTTGATGTCTCAGTTGAAGCCTTGCTTGAGAAGAAGAGAGTAGTCGGCAGGCAGTGGCAAGTGAATGCATGGTCTAAGTGTAACAGCATGATTATGTTTACTAGTCTCATTTTACCTTACAAGTGGTCGCTTGTAACAAACTTCCTTAACTGTTATTCTCTCTAAATGAGAGGCAGCGCGTCTGCCACATTTTCTCGAAGAAGAAAACAACTACTTGGAATCACTTTAATGAAGGAGCCAGTAGTGAGTATGTTGAGTGTAGTAAAAACAAGTGCTAACCCTGTTTAGAACAAATGTTTCTCTCAAGCCCATTCCTCCGCACATACTAAGCAGTAGTTACAGTAGATAAGTAATTATATTTATTATTTGGTACCGTGTTTTGTTAGTCTTTGATGCCTCTATTAGTACTTGTTATTATTTCAAAAACAATTTATGAAGTTCGTTTTGTGCAATTTTCAGATGAGACTGGAGAGGCTGAGGCAGACAGCACTTCCTAGGTAATATTATGGTGTTTCTTATTTGTTGGTTTGGGAATTGCCTCTCCAATGAAGAAGCCTTTTTGGTTTGCTTTTATTGTAATTTGATAATGTATGTTACACACTGATGCGATATATTAGATTTTCAGTTCTCCCATATATCTTTGAGATACACTCAAGTTTTTCAATCACCACATATTTTTTGCAACTCTGGTAGTGTTTCGCATCCTTGTTTGTAAGAACTGATGTCAATCAGCTGGCTACTCCCGCTTTTCACATACTTGAGGATTTACGAGATTCCAAATTTCTGACCTAAAATTGCTAGAATATACTCCCTCCGTCCCATAATGTAAGATGTTTTTGCAGTTCAGGAACTGCAAAAACGTCTTACATTATGGGGCAGAGGTAGTACTATGTTGTGACCATAATTTGCTTGGGGTCTGCTCCTATGTGAGCTGATGTATGAACTGCGGTTTCATTATGATAATGGAGCCGGGGAGAGCATCCCTGTTAGTCTAAAAATAATAATTTGGCTGGAGTGTGCATGGCCCCGGTTTTAAAAGCCTCAGGCTGACTCACTGCATTTTGCACTATTAGAACAGAACCAGGCCAAGAGCATTCTGGGCTGGGCCTAGCTCGACTTGGACATGCAGTATGAAATTAGTATATCTAGTTGCTGGTCTTGAAACTCTAATCCCAGCCCAGGTCTTGAAACTCTAATCCCAGCCCAGCGATAAACATCAGATCATTTTGCTAGGATCTATTTTGGATCCACATAAGGACCCTAGTGGACCGTAGTCCGACTAATGGTGTGCTCTTGTTGGACACCAAGATTTATATTCATGCTTTGGGTTGTTGCCTTGTTGGACACATGGGGCTACGCAAGAAGAAAATTGCTAGGCCATCATTTTAAGCTTGGGTTGTTGCCTTGTTGGACACATGGGCTACGCAAGAAGAAAATTGCTAGCCATCATTTTAACCTCACAGAAGGGTTTTCTTCCCCTTTGACGTGTAATAACTTTCTGAAACCTTATCCTGACAATAGCACTGGCCAAAGCTGGGCCTTATACTTTTAAAAAGGTGGAAACTTTGGTCCTCAGTTAAAATTTCCCTTTTACTTGCAATTTGTTGGACCTTACTTGTAGTTTTCCCTATTTACTCAGAAGTCCTTATTCTTTTCGGAAAAAAAATACTTAGAAGTTCTTATCTGCTCGTGAGCTCAAATGAACCCAGAAGAACAGTAAAATATGAAAAAATAGCAAACAAATTAAAAAAATTCTGAATCTTTGTGGCAACAAACATGGTTGAGTGGCGAATGGGCCTGTAGCCTACTGGTTGCAGGGACCTTAGTAGCACCCTGGGTTCAACGGCAAAATTTTCTGGAATAAAAGAATGTAGGGCTGTTGCTCTACAGTAAATAGTCAAAAAATAAACATGGTGTTGAGTGTTCTACCTATGTTCACATTTTCATGAACAAATGACATCTGTGGTGCACTGGGCAAAAAAAGGGACCTCCAAAATGTATTTAAAATGGCTTTTTAGAGCACCGTTTTTTTTCAAGCATCATCTATGTCATTTGTTCATGAAAATTTGCAGTAGTTAGAACACTCAATCATGTCTGTTGTAAAATAAAATTCAGAATTGTTTCGTTTCTTTTGCTATTTTTTTTTTGGATTTTACTGTTCACATCTGGGAGCCAAAACTTCATGTCCCTATTTACTCTACTTTTGACAATCCTAACAGATTATCTGTAAGATTATGACTAACACAATAACCCACTATGGTCATAGGCGGAAATGAGTAGTAGAATCTCACTTAGGTTGAGCCAGCATCCTTTTCATTGTTTTTTAAGGTTTTCCTGGATAGAAAGCATCCTTATTATAACAGTCCACTATGGTGTAAAGCACGCAATTATGTGAGTGGGACCTGACACGGCATTTCATTCATTTCTTGTGGCGGACTGGTCATACAGAAAGTTTGCGCAATTGATTGGTTCCGATTTGGATCTACTCCACCTACTTTCACTCTACATTATCCTTTTTCTAGCTCTTCTACTAATGGTTCTCCTGACCCAATCCCCATCCTTTTCTTCCAAAAGAATCGTTAATAGCTGCCACTGTCCTACATACAGTAGTAGTCACTGATCCTACCTTAGATATGAACTACTCCTTGGTAGATGCTCCCTCACTGGCTGTTGATGTGCAACTGCATTTCCTGTGTCCTCGAGAAAATATTTCCTTCCCAGTTTCATCTTACAGTCCTTGGTAGGCAGTAACTGGAAGGAAGGTTCAACTGCTCACTTCTGCAATCCTTGTCGTCTAGAGTCATCACCAAAAGTATTTTGTACAATGGGTTGGCTGTTTCTTGAGCCGTATCAACACTAAATGAAAAAGGTGCCCTTAGCTCAATTATATAGCTTGATTCATCCTAATTGTAATAGTCCCACTGTTGGTGGATAGTGCACCTGGAGTTAGCTGACGTCGCCTTGGGAGCTGAAATGCCGGAGCTAAGGGCCTGTTTGGTTCCAAATAAGTCACCAACTTATAAGTCGAAAAGTGAAAAAAATGACTTATTTTGCCAAACAGACATAACTTATAAGTCACCCTAACTTATAAGTCATAAGTTGCTTGAGCTGAAATGCCGGAGCTAACATGATTAAAGAAACTTGGGGGTGGTCAGAGTGTCGAGCGCTTCCCAGCAAGTTGGTCCTATTTTACTTTGGTACTGGCGGGCTACAGTCATGATATCTTCCCGCATATCGCTCAAGTCTGCGCATACTGCTATCATACACTGCGTCCACGGTTTCTTTTCTCAAATTTTGCTTACCGAGTTGTTTGGCCAGAGCTTCAGCTCATGCTTGTGTGTCCTTCGATCTTAATATATTCTGCAAGTTTATGCCAGGCCTTTATATCCTCAGGCATCGTGGGGTTCGTTATTTATGCCCATTCATGATTACCAAGAGAATTATGCCCATGCACTAGATTGCCATAATTCTCTCGACTCGCACATGATTCTCGTCCCCACTTTTGCTTTAGAAAACCCGGATTATATTCAAATAAAAAAGGGCAACAAACCCCTAAGCTAAGCACACAAACACATCCTTCTCGCGTAGGTAGCATTTGCAGGACCAATCTATCAGTAGGTGGCTATCTAAACCATGCAAGCACTCTGGAGGTCGAGTCCCTTTATACGAAGTCGGAGCTCTGTCGCCTCTTTCTGCTGCGAAAGAAAATCTATCAGTAGTACTAGTAGGTTTTACGGGATCCCGTATCGGATTGCATTGCCGTCCGCCCCGCCCCGCCCCGTGTGTTGTGTTGTAGCGCCCTAGTACAGTAGGGTGCGAGCGTGACCGTGCCTGGCCGCGACCTCCATCCAGATTCCAGATCCAGTTGTGGCTGGGTTCTCGTCCCCCGCTTCGGGTCGGGGACGCGCGACCTTTCCGAGCCGCGGGCGAGCGGACAGACACGGGAAAAGCGGCCGCGCCGATCGCCTCCCTCGCCCGAGCGCTCACCCCGCACCCCATGTGGGCGGGGCGGGGCTTGGCGTCGCGCTAGCCATAGCCATAGCCGCGCTTTCGCCGAAAGCATCCGCCACCCCAACGGACCCGACGCCTGCCGCTTTCCACGCCCAACGGTCCAAAAGCGCGCACGTCTGCCTGCCTCGCAGGTGCCGTCGCGTGGCGTGCCGCGTGCCGCGTGCCAACACCTGCCTCCACTCGCTGACTCTGCCCCTCAACTCCTCTCACTGCTCAGCCAGCCGTCGCGCGCGCGGGCGCTACCCCTGGCACGGCACGGCACGGCGGGCTGCCGTTCCGGTTGGGGCGATGGCCTCGAAAGCCTTGCCCGCCGCCTCCCGATTTAATAAGTACGGCGAGTTGTTGGTGGAACCCATCGGTAGTTGTAGCCGTATGCGACGAGGGCGCGAGTCATCATCCCGTCACATCAGATCTATGGACGGACCCAAGGATCCAGCCGTTACCCAGGGTGGGATTCGCTGAGGTAACCGAGACCCGGCGTCTCTACTCATGGAGTGGCGGCGATGGCTACGTAGAAAGAGTACATCACATGCCGCAACTTGTTCGTTGCGTGCCTCCGTATCCTTTTGGGGTAGTACTCCCTCCGTCCGGGTTTATTGGGCCCAAGAGTCAAAGCGCAAAGACCAAGAAAAAGCACCAAATCTCCTAAATTGCCTCTGTAATCGCTCTATTAATTGTTCCTAATAACTAATCCAGCCCATGCGAACCAACCTGTGGTTGAGATGGTTAGGTGGACAGTGGTATCCCCAGCCCATCAGGGTTCAAATCCTGGTGATCACATTATTCCTGGATTTATTTCAGGATTTCTGGCGATGCGCTTTCAGTGGGAGGAGACGTGGGATGAGTGTATACGCGTGTATATGAGCACTTGTGTCTGTACTGATGCTAAAAAAAACTAATCCAGCGCATGCAGTGGCTATCGCATGGATGCAGCGTGCATGCATGTCCAATCAATGAGGACCATGCGCTGCCTTCCATCGGGTGATGCGGAGTCAATGGAATAAATGACGCGTAATTAATAAAGGGGGCCTAAAAATTTGGTACAACCTTTCATGGCTCAAGGGCCCAATAAACCCGGACGGAAGGAATAGTACATGAGTTGATTAGGGTGTCATTTGTTTGATCATCGACCAATACATGTTCTGTGCTGGCGTGCTTTCGATGTGTAGTGTGTTCGGTGAAATGTCCCTTGAAAGGTGCCCAGACGAAAGTTGTAAAAGCAGAAAACAAGACTCCCGCGTTGCCTCTGCTTTGGCGACAGGGGGAACCCCCACCGGCGCCGCCACCTCTTTCCTCCTCCCCTTCCTCCCGTCTCGCCGCCGCCTGAGGAGCCCGTCGGGAAGCTCGGGCAGGCTCTAGGGAGGGTGGCGACGGGGCATCTCGCTGGATGGTGTGGCATGCGAATCCCGACTGCTCGGGTGCGAATCGGCGACGGTAGGCGTCGCGGAGGCCGCTCCGAATGTTCGGCGGCGTCGGTCGTAGGTATGGGTCCCTTGCTCCCGCGCAGGCGGCCTTGGTCGGATCTGGCGTGGTTGCGGCTGGGCGCGTCGTCGGTGGTGGCTGGCGGGGCGTGGGACGATCTGCGGTGGACGCGGTGGTGCGGGTGCTGGCGGCGCGGTTGTGCCTCGCCGGAGCAGCATGCCGGGGCGGCGGCCTCCTCTAGCGGGGTCAGTCAGTTGGTGGAGACGGCGGTGCGCACCCAGGACTCGGCCGCAGACGTGCTGCTGGCCGGGGGGTCGCGCGGGACGGCCTTAGTTGGGACGGGCGCGGGCGCTGGCGGGAGCTTCCTCTCGGTGCTGGTTTGGTGGCGGTTGGTGGCCGGCTGGTTCGGGCTTGCGGTGGTTGAGCATCTCCGAAAGAAATCCTTCTCCGCCCTCTGCCGGATCCGGCGACGGCGGGCGCCGCACTCTTTCTTAGAAGCTTCGTTTTGGTGTGGTGCTTCTCCCCGCAACCTTGGCTCCGGAGGGAATCCTCAGATCCGCGGGATCGGACGATGAAGGCGTCTCCACGTCTTTTTCCTCCTTGGGGACATCGTCTTGAAGCCGGCTACAGCTGGGGACCGGTGGAAGGCGGCATCTTCGCCGCGGTGGATGGCGGCATCTTCGCCGCGTGGTTGCTGAGGCGGCCGTTTCGGGGGTGCTGATTTCTGCTTGCCAACAATGATGGTGTCGAGAGGACCTTGTGCCGCGGCTCGGGCTTCGATAGTCGGATCTTCCCGACGTGTCCGAGGTGCTCTTTCGTGGGTTGCCTTGTTGCTCTGAAGTCGGTGCTGTGGTGGAGCAAGCCCAGGTGGTGATGATGACAGACGCTCGGTGGTCGTTTGCGGCGGGCACAGTCGGCGCAAGTCCTGCATATTTCACGGGCGATGATCCTCGTCAAAGTCGAAGCTGTTAGTTGTTCGTGTGTGTGGCCATCTGTTGGCATGTGCCGTCGTGGAGTGTGTTCCATGTTGGTGGCCAGGTTGGCCAGTGGTGCCCATGTGTTTATGGGTTGGGTTGTTTCGATTTTAGTTCGGTTTTTCGTCAATTAACCGAACAATTCTCATTTCTTCTTAATTAATGAAAATGTCAAGTCTTTTGCCTTGTTTGAAAAAAAGTGTCCAAACTATATGGGACGTGTCACACATGCGTGTTTATGACGATCATAGCTCCGATAACGTATTTTCGATTCCCTCTGTCCAGTGAAGAGGCTTTAAAATTGTCCACAAAAAGTGATGTATTTTCGATTCCCTCCGTCCCGTGAAGAGGCTTTAAAAATTGTCAAAAAAGTGCATTTCTATCTTCCCAGTACTAGTAAATGTGTACGTGCAATGCACATTGATATTAGGTAATATATTAATTATATGTAAATATTAGGTAGAATATTATTTGCGTATTAATTATGTGATTAGCATTGGCATTAATATTTGGTATAATATTAACTGCACACTAAACGTGTTGAACGCTCACCATTAGAGCAGTCTAAGTCGTTGGATTGACCTGATTTGACGGCCGGGATTTGTTGGATCAGCCCATTTGGGTCTTTTTATATTGATATAGATATAGATACTTTATAGTAGAAAAATGCTTCTCTCTAGCACATGGTAATCAAGACTAATAATATTCTACACATAATCTTCTTAATTTCTGCATGTATTTAGCTCATTGGGGATTGGGTAATTAAAAAGAAAATATATGATGGTTTGCATCTTTCTAATGCATTTTTTACTTCATTCCATAATTTATCCTAAAATTTCTATATGTACACTTTTCACCGGACAAAAAAAGTAGTTCATTATCCTGCCATATTATATCCTCTAAAGTCTAGCCTCGATTTACTTGTGATCTCCCTACTTGCGCGGTACTCCAAAATGTCAGATCTAAATACTGAAACATATGTCAGTGTGCAGGAAGACCATCGGATTAAATTCATGAATATCACTAATTTTTTCTAAAGTTTTGGCATAATCTGAACTTGATCCTCTTGGTGGAGTCCTTCTCTCCCACCAGGGCGTTGTTTTGTTAACACGGCAAGGACCTCTTTGATCTGCAGGATTTTTGTAAAACTCATGAATAGACAAAAAAAACCCGCAGGAATAGGATGTCATGCCACCGTTGATATCACAAGATTGCATGGACGTTTGATGGAGCACAAGAAAAGCAAAGGTATCTTCACATGATGTTACGGTGGATGAAGCTTTCCTACGAAATCTGAATCGTAATAAAAAATCCTATGAATTGCATTCCTGCAATTCAAACAACATGCGCAAGAAAAAAAAATCTAAGGATTAGAATCCTCCAAAACCCCTTTACAAATCCTTTGAATCAAAGAGGCACTAAGTTGGTGCGATCATAACTGCAATGCTCTGTAACAGGACAATTGTGGCTTAATGACCAGTAACTATACTGAAATTTCGTAAAATGATAGGTGATCTTTACTAGCAATTTTAATTTCATATGCTAGTTACTTGGCCA
This sequence comes from Triticum urartu, assembly GCF_003073215.2. Classification (NCBI taxonomy): domain Eukaryota; kingdom Viridiplantae; phylum Streptophyta; class Magnoliopsida; order Poales; family Poaceae; genus Triticum; species Triticum urartu. The sequence goes on from NC_053025.1 coordinate 485,662,807, forward strand.
AAATCAGCAAAAGAAGAAATACATGTATTTATGATATCTCATACAAATGTCATAAGAGCAAACATTGTAGAAGTCTATTGGAATAGTTGTATGTTTTATTTCCGGAAATGGTCAAATGTAATATATTAACTAGCACATACCTTTAGAAAAACATCCTTATAGAAATTGAAAATACATGTGAATCCTTGGGGGTGCTGAAATCTTTTTTCTTCTTGCAGCCACCGACATCGCGCTGTGAGCAAAGCTCATTGCCGCCTTTGGGCTCCGTCTCATCGAAGCAAATGTTGAAACCATGAGCTTCTAGGAGTAGAGGTGGGAAATCATCGATGTAGATCAGAAGACGCCGACAACAATGATTTGCATGTCAAATCACCATCTCGGAAAAGAAAACGCCGGAGAGAGAATGTAGAATGCCCCAGGTCCCGTTGGACGAAGTTGGCTCACACAAATGTCACATGCTCCCCGTCAAGGCTGAGGCTGGCCAACCTTCATCGATCGGAACTGGAGCCAGAGAACCAAGATGTACATCCATGTTGTGTGCTCCACAGGATAGCTTCAACAAGACAAAACTATAAAAGAAAAAAAAGCCAGACCCAGAGAATCAAATCAGGGGACACACGATCGCCCACAACCCCCCCCCCCCTCGACGATACGAATAAGCACTACCGGAACTAAGGGAAGGCGGAGAGACCTTGTTTCACTATTTGTTGTTGGTCGTACTAACAACTAAAACAATAGCAACATATTCATATGCATATGCTCAAACATACTTGTATTCTTATTCCTTTAAAAGTGAGTCGACTTGTAATGCAACACCTAAGAGGGGAAACTATCGAGATAGCATATAATATACAACTACTTTTTTCTAGAACACGCATCAGCGTGCGTACCATATAATAATAGAAGAGAGGGTAAGATACCCATCCACATGTTTACAACACCGTATCAACAGTGTGTCTACCTGTACAAAGCAAATCACTCGCTAAGCTCCACCTAAATAAGCTCTGAAAGAATAGTTCTGGATACCCTCGTAATAGACCCACAAGGTGCCATGTCTTTGCTTCCTCCAAAATTTTGCGCATAACAAAACTCACTAATGGAGAAGCGTTACTAAACACGATGGCATTTATGTGCTTCCAGATCTCCCACATCACCAACAATAGTATGAAACGCCAATATTTTCTAAGGTGTGTTGCCGACGTATGTGAGGTGCAGCAGGTCAGTAGCACGTCATTTGCCTTTGGACTCCAGTCTTCGTTTCCCCAAGCGGCTAACACCTTTGTCCAGATCATCCTTGCAAAAACACAACCCACTAGGAGATGATTGATACTTTCCCGTGCTTGATCGCAAAGTGGTCATTGTGCTTGGTGCGATAGACCCCTTCTAACCAACCGATTTGAAGTCCAACATCTGTTTTGCAGGGTAAGCCAGGGAAAGAATTAACATTTCTGTGGTGCCCTTGACTGTCACGTAACCGTTGTTGCGATACATGCTGATGGCCTACAAACTTGATGGCATATGCCGAACAAAATAAATATATGCATCAGGGTTCCCAGGCCCCATGAAGCGTGTCATCCGCATCCTCCTGTAGCACCACCATATAGAGTTGTTCACAGAGTCCCATGTATTCGACGAGTTCTTCTGCTCCAAGAACAGGCCCAGCATCTTGAGACCATGCGCCATGCAAAGCATCCTCCACAGTCCTCTTGGCACGGATCCGGGTCCTGATTCAATCATAAAGGCATGGGACGATCTCCTGAAGCCTCGAACCCGAGAGTAATATATCCTCCCAGAAAAGGAGAGGTCGTTGCCCACTTCCGCGAATATCGTTGCTTGATAAATACATCTGGACTTTGGTGGACATTGTTGTCAAATTCTGTCCACGGTCTCGAACTGTCCACTCTTTTCAGCCATAGCCATCTCATTTGCAGTGCCTAGTCATCCAACTTAGATTGGGGAGGCCAATCCCCCTTGTCCACCTAGGCATATAAATGACCTCCTATGCCATCGCGCAATGGTCGCCATTGCTTTCCACTCGTCCAACCCAGAGAAAGGCCCTACAAATTTTGACGATGCTCGTGATCACCTGCGGTGGAATGTTGAGTGCCATCATTTTGTGAATAGGCATTACACATAGCACCAACTGCACAAGATCAGGCACCCAGATTTGTCCATAGAAATCGCACGCCACATTGGTAATTTCCGAGCAATCCCCTCGACAATGTCCTAGAATTGCCCCACGGTCTATTTCCTACTTGAGAGCGGAAGGACCAAACATCGACATGGGAACGAGCCCAAAAGACACCCCAAGCACGCTCGTCACCAGCTCCACCTGCTCGTCTGCATGTCTAATGGGCAGGGCAACACATCTTATAGGGTTAATTCGCAGGCTTGATGCCTCTCCAAAATCCTCAAATATAGCAAAGCACATAATGACATATCCCTCTATAAGTCTAAAAAATAACATAACGTCGTCGACGAAGAAGGATAGGCGGTGTGCATGTCCCCACCGACCCAACAAAGACAACATGTCATGGTTCATGGCAAAGAAAAACATGTGGTCTAGGGCCTCCATGTTAAGGATAAATACCAATGGCTTAAAGGGTCTCTGTCGGTGTCAAAACTGGCGGATCTCGAGTAGGGGGTCCCGAGTTGTGGATCTAGGATCGACGGGGAACAAGGAATGAAGAACACGGTGTTTACCCAGGTTCGGGCCCTCTCTAAGAGGTAAAACCCTACATCCTGCTTGATTGTATTTGATGTGTATGATATGGTTACATAGTCGATCTACCTCGAGATCAGGCGAGCTAAACCCTAGGTTGATGCGGTATTGGATGTTGCTCTAGCCCTAAAGACTAAAATCCTCTAGTTTATATAGACACCAGTAGGGTTAGGGTTCCACACGGTCAGTTACAATGAAGGAAAGATTATGCTAAATCTTGACTTGGAGGGCACACCACGACTCCAAAGATCTTCTATCCGTCCACGGGTCCAAGCTCTAGCAGTCCGACCCATAAGCAGTGGGCCAGCGGACCGAGGACCCCTTAGTCCATGACTCCCTCAGTAGCCCCCGAACTAGCCTCCAACGCCAGGGCTTGTGTCCGGCATCCACGTATCCCACGGTCTTCGACTTGTGAGGCGAGTTCTCCATCCTGTCTATGTGTGCTCGGAGTTGAGTGGTGTCGAAATCTGGAGTACTTGTTTTACTTAGCTCGGAAGGCCAAAGTGCTCAAATGTGAACATTGCTCTCCCCTGACAACTTTTTAGCGAAGTGTCGCGTCCATCATAACACTGAACGGCTAGAAGTTCTCGATACGCAGCTCGAGGCCGCCTCTTCATTGGCATGTCTCATCAAGGCAAAGGTAGTGCCCCGCTTTTTAGGGGATATGATCAATGATTTCGATCTCCCCACCCGCGCATAATGCCGCGAGCATATTGGGAAGTGGATAGGCCCGCGACATGAAAAGGGGAACCCTTGGCTTCTCTGCGGCCCATAAAAGAGGAACAACTGCAGTTACCTACCTACGCCTTCTTCCACCTCTCACTGTCGCTTTCCCAATCTCCAGAGCTCCAGTGCCCTGCTTTACTCTTCCGCAGAGATCTCCTTCTCCACTTTCCCCTAGCTTCGGCCATGGCCGGATCTGGTGCCAAAGGCAAGTGGGAGGCCTCCATCGTCACCAATAGTGACATTTAGGAGCTGAGGCGAGCTGGCTACTTGTCGGCCGACGTCGCTCATAGGGCCCCCAAGGAGGGTCAGGTTGTCCTCACGCCCAAGCCAGGTGAGAGGGTGGTGTTCCTCCCCCACTTTATCCGGGGGCTGTGATTTCCTCTGCACCCCTTCGTTCGGGGGTTAATATTCTTTTATGGGCTGGATTTCCATGATCTAGCCCCCAACTCTCTGATGCGTCTCCAACGTATCTATAATTTTTGATTGTTCCATGCTATTATATTATCTGTTTTGGATGTTTTATATGCATCATTATGCTATTTTATATTATCTTTGAGACTAACCTATTAACCTAGAGCCCAGTGCCAGTTCCTGTTTTTTCCTTGTTTTAGAGTTTCGTAGAAAAGGAATATCAAACGGAGTCCAAACGGAATGAAACTTTAGCGATGATTTTTCTTGGACCAAAAGACATCCAAAGGACTTGGAGTACACATCAGGGAAGCCACGAGGTGGCCACAAGGACGGAGAGCGCGCCCCCACCCATGTGGGCCCCTCGTGACTCCACCGATCTATTTCTTTCGGCTATGTATTCTCAAATATTCCCAAACCAACCAGGAGAGCCATGAAAACACTTTTCCACCGCCTCAACCTTCTGTACCCATGAGATCCCATCTAGGGGCCTTTTCTGGCGTCTTGCCAGAGGGGGATTCGATCACGGAGGGCTTCTACATCAACACCATTGCCTCTCCGATGAAGCGTGAGTAGTTTACCACAGACCTACAGGTCCATAGCTAGTAGCTAGATGGCTTCTTCTCTCTCTTTGATTCTCAATACCATGTTCTCCTCGATGTTCTTGGAGATATATTCGATGTAATACTATTTTGCGGTGTGTTTGCCGAGATCCAATGAATTGTGTTTATGATCAGCTTATGTATGAATATCATTTGAATCTCCTCTGAATTCTTATATGCATGATTTGATATCTTTGCAAGTATCTTCGAACTATCTATTTGGTTTGGCCAACTAGATTGGTTTTTCTTGCAATAGGAGAAGTGCTTAGATTTGGGTTCAATCTTGCAGTGCTTGATCCCAGTGACAGAAGGGGAACCGACACATATTGTATTGTTGCCATCGAGGATAACAAGATGGGGTTTTCATCATATTGCTTGAGTTTATCCCGCTACATCATGTCATCTTACTTAATGCGTTACTCTGTTCTTCATGAACTTAATACTCTAGATGCAGGCAGGAGTCAGTCGATGTGTGGAGTAATAGTAGTAGATGCAGGCAGGAGTCGGTCTACTTGATACGGACGTGATGCCCATATTCATGATCATTGCCTTAGATATCGTCATAACCTTGCGCTTTTCTATCAATTGCTCGACAGTAATTGGTTTACCCACCGTAATATTTTCTATCTTGAGAGAAGCCTCTAGTGAAAACTATGGCCCCCGGGTCTATTTTCCATCATATATTCTTCTATTTTCCATCATATAAGTTTCCAATCTACAATTTTAGTTTACTATTTACTTCCTTTGCAATCTTTTACTTTCAGTTCCATAAACCAAAAATACCAAAAATATTACTTTACCGTTTATCCATCTCCATCGGATCTCACTTTGTAAATACCCGTGAAGGGATTGACAACCCCTTTATCGCGTTGGGCGCAAGTTGGTGTTTGTTTGTGCAGGTATTCGGTGAATTAAGCAGGTGAAAGGAGAAGGATGAAGAAGTCAAGCTATTGGAGAGGTCAATTGAGGAGCTTGAAAGTACTTTACTTGCTCTTGAAAGTAGCTTTCTTTAGTTTGAGTGAATTTTGTGGCTGTTATGTTGTAGTTATTCATTTTTTCATGCATTCTGAATGTTAGGAGACAGTAGACACCCATGTTGATATAGAACTCCTGTTGTTATGCCTGCAGTTATGATGACAACTTTCCCAGATTTTCATGCAAAAAACATACATGAGGACTAAACTCTTTCCCTCATTTTTTGTTATTTTCTCAGTCATTACATATGTATGCTAATATAACTATTGGTGTTATGCTATTGTTTGAGTCAACTATACCATTTACAATATTCAAATAGGCTTTGAGTTTGGTATGTGCAAAAATGTTCACAACCTATTAACATCTAAGTGAGAACTGATAAAAAAATTATGTATCGAAGATTCATCCATCTATGGTAACTATGCAAGCATGCATGACTATGATTTGTTTTTGAAACTTCAAAAAAAACTCAAGAATGGTCCTTCTTATCTCGGATGAGACATATTTTCATATTTTTCTATCCCTGGAAACAAACAAAAAATCTTAAAAGAAGTTATTTTTTGTAATTAAAATTGCTAGCAATGACCTCTGTTTTATGCCATTAAGTGCCTTATGATCTGAACATCGTGCATCTATCTCGAAACACGTATTAGAATTGACCATGAATTTTTCACTAAGAAAATAGAGCCCGATTCTCGGGGATATTTTTCTCCCATTGCAACGCATGGGCCCTTTTCCTAGTAGGTTAAAAAGGCCGGCCCAGTCAAAGGCCCGTAATATTTACTTAGGTATTAGTCGGCCAGCCCACTAACGGCCTGTTTAATCATGGCCCATTTACGGCCCGAAGCCAGATCTGGCCCGTTAATTGTTCGCCGAATATTTGGGCCCAATTACGGCCTAGTGACATTTCGGCCTGTTAGAGGCCCGATGTAAACATGGGCCCATTTCAGCCCGATGTGTCTTTTGGCCTAGGAATGGCCCGTGCTGCCCATGGGTCATATATGGTCCGACGCGACATCCGGCCCACTAACGGCCCGTGATCAAGGTGACAACAGTTCAACCTAATGTGACTTTGGGCCTGTTAAAGGCATGCCGTATAATTCGGCCCGTTGATGCCTCTACTAAGCTTTAGGCCTCTTAAAGGCCCATGATATCGGTGGGCCAACTAAGGCCCGAGATATGTTTCGGCCTGGTAATGGCCCATCATATAACTGGGCCAATAATGGCCCGGTCTACATTTTAGCCTGCCGAAGGCCCGTCGACGACAAGTGAAAATTGAGGCCCAACATGCATTTCGGCTTGCTAAAGGCCCATGGTATCTTCTGGGCCGTAACAGGCCAACAAAATATCCAGCCTATTAATGGCTTGAAGCTAAATGGGCCCAACTAAGCGCTGGGTCCACTAAAGGCCCAACTAAAGTTTGGGCCGAATATAGGCCCGTGTAAGTTGTGGGCCTGGCGCAAAGTGTGAAGGCCCCAATGGCCTTTCAGGCCCAAGAAAGTTGCATGCCGGCCCAATTGCGGCCCGCTAAAATGCAGGCCCGTTAGAGGCAAATGTTTTGGCCCGGTCGACTACATCCGAGTTTTGCCATTTTTTGAGATAGCGAATGATGGCATATATGGTAACTAGTAGGAATTAAGAACAAACCTACTCTATACAATAAAGAAATTATGACATAGTAACTTAGAATAAACCTACATTATAAAATAAAAAAATTATGACATAGTAACTTAGAATAAACCTACATTATAAAATAAAGGATTTATGGTATATTACACCCACTGGGCATCGAAGTTCGCCACCAGTGATCATAAAGCGCAACAAATAAGTAGATTACAAAAACTGGGTGCCATTGCAGCGTAACAAAATAATATTGAACCGAGACCAGTTCGAAGACGGTTCAGGAAAGGTTAGCCGTGGCAGGAACTGCTGCACAAGGTGCTGAGCAAGGCTGTGTGACCGGCCTAGCATGTCGGTCATAGCTTCGAGGTGTAGTTGTTTAGCAATGAGGTTATCATTGGCGTTCTCCATGATATTTCTTAGAGATAGGACTTCAAGTCGAAGTTGAGTTGCAGAATGCCTTTCTGCTAGAACTTGGGACTGAAGAAGTCGAACTGATTCAGACAGCGAATTCCGTGAGCTTGTGTGACTGCTAGTCTCAAGTAACTTGAACAGTGCATCAAGACATGACTTTGGGGTTGTCTCGCTATCTTCAAGATGTTTTGCCTTCTTTGCTACAATATATGTTGGGTTTGTCTCACAGCCTTCAACAGACTTGTGCATGCTATCAGACATATCACCCTGAGACAAGCAAAGAGATGACATGTTTTGCATGTGTATAAACAAAGATGGTAACCGTGCTGTCAATTCCATCCAATTTCAAATTAGAAAATAAAGAGTCAGTTCGAAATATCAATAACATAATTTGGCATTGTTCATAACGCGGGGAGCTTCACAACACTACTGGATTACCATGTCAACAACAAGCATAGATGAGGGGCAAAGACAATCATTGTATCTATTTTGGTTAATGTGCATGGCATGTTGTTCATATCATCATCCACATCAGTAAGATAAAAGAGGAGATGACAAGGTGCAAGCGTGGGTTGCTTCACCACACACTGGATTATAGATCCACAAAACAAGCATACACATAGGGAGTATTGAGTAATGTGCATGGTATGAATAAGGAATTTGGTTTTACAACTAAAACTTAGAACTTACAGTTGTTGTGAACATCCATTTTGATAGAACCAGGAAACTAAACAGCAGTTGACGATAGGGAGTATGAGCAAATTAAACAGTAGTTGAGGATAAATGCTTTAGAAGGACTGACTTACATTAACAGTTAACATCGGCTTTATAATGCCCTTCTCAATGTCAAGGGAAGGATAACTCAAGAATTTCAGCACAAAATCGTCTTCATAAGCATTGCCTGTACTCTATGTTTTGTAGAGAGTAATTATAGATATAATAATACTGGAAGGGATAGAGGATAATGAAGATAAGATGCAGATTGATGCTACATAATCAACTACCAATCCCTGGAAGTACAAGCGTTACAGGAAAAAATGTACTAACAAGAGCAATGGGCTACACTTCTGCACTTTCATTGTCTGTGTATTCAACTTTTTGGTAAGATTAAATATAGATCTGATATTTTTTAGTAAATGGTGGGCGAGGGAGATAAGATGCAGAATGCTACACAATGAACCAATCCCTCTTCCCATAATATAAGAGTGTTTCGTACACTGGTGTACTGTACAAAACGCTCTTATATTATGGGACGGAGGGAGTAGCTGTTAATGTAAGTACAGTGATAGATGACGTTTAGTCCTTACAAGAGGACTGCAGAGCTAAACCTCTTCAAAAGCATTGGGTTGATTCTAAATTTATGTAAGAGTCGATACAGATCTTATAATGTCCACCAAATGGAGGATAACGAGGCTAACATGTGCAGTGATGCTACATAATCAACCAGCTATGAAAGTAAGTATGGTCATACAGGGCAAGAGGTGCTCACAAGAGCAATGCAGTGTGCAGTATAGTTGCGAGATTTTGTGGTCACTTGAGAATGAATGTTCTTATGCAAACAATTTTCGTACAAGTGATACCTTAAGGTACATGTAGAAATGTAGTTCAAATTGTGATGTGATATCATAGACAACACCGTACGCTGCAGACGAGACCAATGTGTAGCAAGATTATTCGAGTCACTGTCTGATAAATGTAGCACCGAAGACTTTACAGAAATTTCATTTAGAGGCTTTCCATCAAAGTGCGCTTGCCTCAGGTAGGAACGATACTTCATCAACAAGTGCTTGAAAAGCGCAACCAACCCTTGCTCGTCTTGCCTATCCAGTTTGGTCCTAACCTATTTAAAATAATGAAATCTTGTGTCTTCTGTCAGCAGAAACATATGCAGTAATTACCATGAATAACATTAGTATATTACTTACGCGTAAGTTGTGGAGGAAGATTGGAAATTGTTCTTTGTCTATGGTATAATCTTTCCATGAAGGAAAGATGTGCACAAAGTTCCTGACAATAATATAAGCTTCGTCTTCTAAACTTGGAAGAAGCGGAACATGGGTCCTATTTGCTGCAATTGGGGCTTTCTCTCATTCAAGAAGGGATTTGGCAACTGCATTTGGTGTACTACTCTTTGCTGGAATGGTGGTTTTGCGTCATAGAGCTGGTGCTATGTCAACTGACATCATCATACTGTTTGCTGCAATTTGGGTCTGTTGAGTTGGGGCATCAGAGATGGCTAGTGTAGTAGGGCTAGAGTCTGCTAGAGTTGTGGCCGTGTTTTCTGGGTCTGGTGATATTGCAACTACACCTAATGGGCTATTTGATTTATCAGGTAACACTACCTTCTCCAAATACTTCATTCGTGCTCCTCTGCGATCAGCAATCACCCTCTTCCTTTTGAACACCTGATACACAAGAACAACATTTGAATGGATAAATATGGTATGATGACAGATGGAATATGTACTGAAAATGGATAGGCAAGGCATATTCACATACACGATGTGTAAACTAAGCTAATGGTAGTGCAACAAAGTAGAAACGATGCAAAGCATCAATTGGAAGATATGTGCGACCAATATAACCTTGGAAAGTTAGAGGAAGCACCTTGATGGGTGAATAAGATAGGGCATCTGCCTCTCACTCCTCCACTAGGGAGCTACATTAACTTAGGTCTCCCTCTAGCTCAGAATCATTGTTAGGATCATATTCTGAGCATGAATCTATAGGTGGAGAGCATTTGCATTGAATTGCATCCAGACGTGATTTCAGTCCCTTAATGCCAAGTTTGACAGCCATGACATTGTTCTGCTTTATTCTTTTCATGCACGCAAGCTCATAATCATTATGATGTTGTTAAGTATCTGAGATTCATGAAAACATAAAAATTAGTCAGATTATCTATGAAATGCATTGTGAATTCAACTCAAAGAGTGTCTCCCTACAAACCCCTGCTTATACAAAGTTCGCCGCCAACCGTGTTGACCAGACCACACATAGAAATACAAACTTCTTATGTCTCTATAATAGGCCGGCACACATTTAAAAACTGAAGTAGGAACATGAGAATCATATCAAATTCGTATTTGAACAAATAAACTAAGGAATTATGAGTGGCATAATGTTTAGCTTCAAGGGTGGAGTGCTGGTAGTGCGACACAAAGCAAGTAGGTAGATTGTATTCCATGTAAAAGATCCTAGTCTATGTAAAAGGTATATATGACACTTTCTTTCTATACAATGCGGTGTTCGTTACCCACACATGATGGAAGATATCACACAGCAGCACACCCGGGCAGCAGTGATGCTATTGGGCGAGCGGCTCCTGACCTCCTGTTAGTCCGGCGTCTCCTCCTAGAGTCATGCCATCCGAGGAAGGCAAGTCGCCGGCGAGGCAGGTGGCTGGGGGTGAGTAGGGAACGGAAGCGCAGCAGAACAGAGGGGAATCAGGGTCTGGGCCGACCCAAAATCCCAGGATGGGCCGCGGCGCACCATGGGCACCCTGTAGGTCCACACCTTAGCGGCATACATGCATTTTTGAAACTAAATTAGGAAAATTTAGCTAACCAATTAAATGAATCTGTTTTAATAATATCAGATTCATATTTGAACAACTAAGCTTGTTTAGTGTTGACACCAGATTTTGGCATTGTCAAAAACATAATTAAGAAGACCTCAAATGAAAAAGTGCTCAAAGTGAGAAAGTTTCGTATCATTGAAAGAAGAAACTTTGATATTTGGGTCATAGCCATCCAATCTCATCTCTAAGGCCGAAGTTGTGTTCGAAGTACCGAGATTTTGTATCCAGAACACTTTTCAGCTTATTACGCCCCCAAGACGACCCCATATGGAAAACTGGTCTACACGAATTGTCTATGTCTTTTCGAAACAATCGATTTTGATATAAAGATTGTCCAATCCGAGTTCCTATGAAAAAGTTAGAGCCCGCACAGCACGACCCTCCAGTGGGCAAAATATGACACCCGGAACCAGACACACATGTGCGTATGTGTGATGAGCTGCGTGAATAAGTAGCTATTTTGCGCGAGTGATTTGGCCCTGAAGATGGTCTCAAATTGAAAACCGTTCAACACTAAAGTTGTTCGTCTCGTCGAAACAAGTAAATATTCTTTTGGGCACATTTTCATCGGAGGTCGTTTACTGCCACAAAATTGACCCGCAAGGTGCAGCCAGGTTGTAAACCGAACAGTTTTGGAAAGTTCGGATTCTGAGTTGGACCCAAACTAGGGTTTTGGATGTGAATTATAACTTTTCCTTGCATGGGAAGTCCAGCCGCCTCTTATATACATGAGGGGTGATGGCCGATTGAAACAACAATACACAATCGCAAAAACCCATCTACAAACTTTCATCTCCTACCCTAGTTTTCTGCTTCTCGTTCATCGGTGTTCTTCGCTTCAGAGAGCTTTGATCTACGAAGTCCTAGGGGTGGGTGAACCGACCTAGGGCAGCCCATCACCTCCATGTGTCCAGACGGGGTCTCTCCTGGCCGCGTGGGGTGTCGGGTCTTCAAAAGCGTTCGCCGGATTGTCTTGCGTATCGCGCTTCCGATGAGCCTCCTTCGGCAACGTGTCTTGCATATCACGCTCGACACCGAGGGTACACGGTGACGTGTTCGTGTGCGAACACACTTTTTGGCTACTCCGCTGGGGACTAAAGAGCAATCATCATCATCGTCCATCATGTCTACCAGCAACAAGATTCGTAAGCCATCTGAAGTGGATGCCGGTAACATCATCAAGCCCAATTTTGAGGAATTATCGGCAGAACATCGCCAAATTTATGAGGATTACAAGAAGGCACATGAAGATAAGGAGATGCAGGAGTTTCTTCAGAATTTGAAGAAGGATCGCCAAGGCAAAATCACTCCGGTTGGAGAAATCAAGCTTCCTCCTCTTCATGATGAGCAGGTTAAACCCTCTGCGAGTAATACCTTCTCTCCCGAGGTATGGGCTGAAACTGATAGTCGCATTACTGATAGCAATAATCTTTTATACCAAAGTTTCTTGAAAAATAGTAATGCTAAAAAAAGTATGCCTCAATCATCTATTGGTAATGTTGGTGTGCCTATTACCGCAGAAATCCCTAATCCAACTTTACCTATTTCATCGATGCCTCCCGTGCCGATGAATTTTTATCCTAGCCCCACAAATCAAATTGTTGCTGCACCTATTAATCCTATCATGAGTATGCCAAGTTCGGTGGTGACGCCGAACCAAACCGTACCTACAAGTGCAAACACTGTTAGATCACTGCTGAATTACAATTCGGCATACATGCCACAATTCACACCTGCAACTACTAACCCTACTCCTCCTATGCCACTGCCACAAGCTTCATTGTCCACTATGGATGATGGTCTAGCTAATCTTATAGAGGAGATGGCTAAGATGCTCCGAGAGAATTTTGCAGTTGAGTTACCAAGGAACCGGATTTACCGAAAGCCATATCCAGAATACTTTGATGCAATTGAATGCCCTCCGGGACATAAAATTCCAGATTTTGTTAAGTTTAATGGAGAGGGAACAAAAACCACATGGGAGCATGTTAGTTAGTACTTGGCACAATTAGGTGAGGCAAGTTCACGAGATGAGTGGAGAGTACGTTATTTTCCTTTATGTTTAACTGATACTGCTTTCTCGTGGTTTTCTGGGTTACCACCCGGTTCTATTACTATATGGTTTCACTTGGAACAAAAGTTTCATGATAATTTTTATGGTGGTGATAATGAGCTTAAGTTGCCACATCTTACATCGATTAGACAAAAGCATGATGAATCGGTCTCCGATTATGTCAAGAGATTTAGAGAGACGAAAAAACTGGTGCTATAGTTTGGTGGTAACCGAGAGAGATTTGGCTGATCTTGTGCTTAGTGGTTTGAGAACTCACATTAGAGAAAGGATAGAAGGATATGAGTCTTTAAATATCAACCAAGTCTTGCAAAGGGCTTTGGCTCAAGAAAGCCCAAGCAAAGATCTTAAAGAAGTGCATAGATATAAAACTGATCGTCCTAAGATGAATATGGTTGAATATGATAGTGACCACTCGGACGATCAGGGTGATTTTTATGCTGTTGAATTTGTTTGGCCATCTAAGGCCAAACCATTAATGCAATGATTTAAAGCTGATTCATAAGAATCATGATGAAGAGATGAAATTTACTTTCAACATTGCTAAGTGTGATAGAATATTTGATGCTTTGTTGCAAGCCAAGATTATTAGAATATATCATACTTTACCGCCGTTTAAAGAGCTGAAATGGCATGCTTATTGCAAGTATGATAATTTTTTCTCATGCCACTAACGATTTTAATGTTTTTCGACGACAGATACAATCGGCCATTAATGACGGACGATTGAATTTTTCCGAGATGCAAGTTGACAAATAGCCTTTTCCAATGAATACCATAGATTTGGAGGGAAAGACGCTGCTCATTCGGCCGGAGGTAGTTGAATATACTAATAAAGCTAATATCATTGTTGGTGAGCCCAGGAAAGACAAGGCGGTCGATAAGGTCTTGGGAGACAGGTTGTGCTTGATAAGTAACCCGATGGCAAGGAAGTGATCAAAATCACCATCAAGAACCCTACACTCGGGGGGTGACCACAAGTGCAAGAGAGCACTCATGCCAAATTTATTAAGCCCAAGAGTCCAAAGGTTGGCAAGTGGAAGAAGAATGAAGCTAAAGTGCATCACAAGAAGATCAAGCCAACTTTTGATATGTTGTTGTCCAAATATGTCAATCAAGCAGCTGGGTCTAGCTCTAACCGGTCATCAAATTTGAAGCGCTCAAGGTCACCTCCTCGGGAAGACTTTCAGCATCATGCAAGGCCATATGGGTAGTGGGCACCAGGACCATGGATGGCGCCAGCCCTATATGCGCCATACTACATGGGAGGTTCCAATGGAGGATGGGGGTAGCCCCCAATGGCCCCTTATGCTTTTCATCCGGGGTGGGCAGAACCAAGGAGGCCCATTCGCGAGAGGCTCTCTTATCCCACACGAGGTAGTTTGAACAATGGTGTCAATTGACCAATGCAAGATAATCATGGAAGGGTTGGCAAGCAAGTGTGGCCTGCTAAATCACCAAGTGCTGAAATTTCAGAGCCTAGCAAGCAAAAGGAGAAGAGTACTAGTGCTGAAACTATTATGATAGGCACTAAAGAATTAACAATCAAAGAGCCGATTATTGTTGATAATCTGGCTGATTGTAATAAAGATGTGGCTATTTGAAAGTGCAACTATCCCTAGGTGGTTTTGGTAATTCCTAACAACATATAGCTCATTGAGCTAATGCTATTCCAATATTAATATTTCAGGAAAATCTCAATGAATGGCATGGCATGGATGAAGAATGTGGAGCCCTTAAAATATTAAGGACAAAAAGATTGGCTCAAGCTCAAAGCTCAAGACTCTACATTTTATATTTTAGTGATCCAAGATCACATTGAGTCTATAGGAAAAGCCAATACTATCAAGGAGGGATGAGGTGTTGCTTAATGAGGCTCTTGCTTCATAGTGCTTAGTGATATGCTCCAAAACCCTCAACTACCTTCCCACATCCACATATGACCTAAACCAAAAGTCAAACTCGGCCCTACCGATTCTTTTTATCCGGCGCCACCGAGTTTCAAATGTCATAGCCACTGCCACAAACCCTAGGAAAATCGGTCTCACCGATAGGGATTTCGGTCACACCGAGATGGGGTTGTAATCTCTCTGTTTCCCTTCGTAACGTTTCGGTCCTACCGAGATGAGCGATCGGTTCCACCGAGATTGCAATGTAAACTCTCTGTTTCTCTTCCATAACATTTCGGTCCCACCGAAATGAGCGATCGGTCCCACCGAGTTTACCTGACCAACTCTCTGGTTAGCTTATTACCAAAATTGGTCCTACCGAGTTTGTGTAATCAGTCACACCGAGATTGCGCTATGCCCTAACCCTAACCATATCGGTCCTACCGAGTTGCATCTCAGTCCCACCGAAAATCCTAACGGTGACTAGGTTTGCTGAATCGGTCTGACCGAGTTTCTCCATTCGGTCTCATCGAGATTGGTAAATTATGTGTAACGGTTAGTTTTCGTGTGGAGGCTATATATACCCCTCCACCCACTCTTCATTCGAATAGAGAGCCATCAGAACATACCTACACTTCCAACCTATATTTTCTGAGAGAGAACCAGCTACACTTGTGTTGAGACCAAGATATTCCATTCCTACCATATGAATCTTGATCTCTAGCCTTCCCCAAGTTGCTTTCCACTCAAATCATCTTTCCACCAAATCCATATCCTGTGAGAGAGAGTTGAGTATTGGGGACACTATCATTTGAAGCACAAGAGCAAGGAGTTCATCATCAACACACCATTTGTTACTTATTGGAGAGTGGTGTCTCCTAGATTGGCTAGGTGTCACTTGGGATCCTCCAACAAAAATTGTGGAGTTAAACCAAGGAGTTTGTAAGGGCAAGGAGATCGCCTACTTCGTGAAGATCTACCGCTAGTGAGGCAAGTCCTTCGTGGGCGATGGCCATGATGGGATAGACAAGGTTGCTTCTTCATGGACCCTTCGTGGGTGGAGCCCTCCGTGGACTCGCGCAACCATTACCCTCCGTGGGTTGAAGTCCCCATCAACGTGGATGTACGATAGCACCACCTATAGGAACCACGACAAAAACATCCGTGTCTCCGATTGCATTTGAATTCTCCAAACCCTTCCCTTTACATTCTTGCAAGTTGCATGCTTTACTTTCCGCTGCTCATAGACTCTTTGCATGCTTGCTTGAATTGTGTTAAGATTGCTTGACTTGTGCTAAGATAGTTAAACTCTGCCAAAGACTAAAATTGGGAAAAGGATAGATTTTTATTTTATCAAGTAGTCTAATCACCCCCCTTTAGACATACTTTCGATCCTACAAGTGGTATCAGAGCTTTGGTCTCCATTTGCTTTGATCTCCATAGCTTTTGGTGGTCATAGCCTTGGTTTCACAACCTAGGAGAGTATGGCGTCTAGCGAGGGAAATTATCATCGTAGAGGTCCTTACTTTGATGGTACAAATTTTGCTAGTTGGAAGCATAAGATGAAAATGCATATTCTTGGACATAACCCCGCCGTTTGGGCTATTGTGTGTGTTGGCTTGCAAGGTGAATTCTTTGATGAGAGAGAACCGAATCGTGAAGCTACTGCAGATGAGTTGAAGATGATACAATACAATGCTCAAGCTTGTGATATCCTCTTCAACGAATTATGCCCCGAAGAATTCAACAAAATCAGCTGTCTGGAGAATGCAAAGGAAATTTGGGATACTTTGATTGATATGCATGAAGGTACCGACTCCGTCAAGGAATCCAAGTTGGATGTGCTTCAAAGTCAACTTGACAAGTTCAAAATGAAGGATGGTGAAGGTGTCGCTGAAATGTACTCTAGGCTTGCTCTTATCACAAATGAGATTGCCGGCTTAGGAAGTGAGGAGATGATCGACAAATTCATCATCAGGAAAATCCTAAGAGACTTGGATGGAAAATACGATACCGTATGCACATTGATCCAAATGATGCCAAATTACAAAGATCTCAAGCCAACGGAAATCATAGGAAGAATTGTTGCTCATGAGATGTCACTCAAGGATAAGGAGGAGCTCCATAACAAGTCAACTGGTGCTTACAAAGCCTCATGTGAAGCTCCCACATCATCAAGTGAGAAACAAACCTTCAACGAAGAATTGAGCCTAGTGGTGAAGAACTTCAACAAGTTCTACAAGAGTAGAAGCAAGGAAAGAAGTTCCAAGTCAAGGTCCTACAATGACAAAAGATCTTCTAGTCGAGAGTGAAACTGCTACAATTGTGGAAGACCCGGACACTACTCCAATGAGTGTACGGCTCCCCACAAGAGAAGAGAAGATTCTTCCAAAAGAAGAAGTAGAAGAGAAGAATCACCATCAAGGGAGAGAAGGAGTAGGGATGATCAATATGAACGAAGACACCCTCGGAGAAGCAAGGATTCAGAAAGGAAGGACAAGTCATCAAGGAGCTACACAAAACGAAGACATCAAGCTCATGTTGGTGAATGGGTATCCGGCTCCCACTCCGACAATGACTCCGAGTGAAGCTATCACTCCAACTCCGAATATACTCAAGATGAAGGTGTTGCCGGACTAGCACTTGTGTCAACCAACTCCTACGACATATTTGATTCACCAAATGAAGGAATTGGAAGATGCTTCATGGCCAAAGGTCCAAAGGTATCACACCCCGAGTATTTTGATTTCAATAGTGATGAAGATGACTTGTTAGGTGATGATGAGTTACTTGTTGACAACTATAGTGATGAATACTATAATAAAACGAATAACAATGATAAGGAGAAGATTGAGTCTCTAACTAAAGAACTAAACACTCTTAAGTTAGCTCATGAAACTATCTTAGGAGATCATCGAGAACTTTTAAGGACTCATGAGAAATTACGTTTTGAAAAGCTCAACCTTGAGCAAGAGCATGAGTTCTTAAAGGCAATCAATGATGATCTTCGCAAGAAAAGTTCTTCTTACATTGCCAAGCATTTACTCTTATCCACTTACATGCGTCAAGTCAAGTCTAGTAACAAGAACAAGAAAGATTCTTCTTCTAGTTGTAACGACAGTCATGCTAAATCCAATGTTGTTGCTTCTAGTAGTTCTCTTGATTCCACTAATGATTCTCTTAGCCAAGTTACACTTGCCAAGAAAATAGCTTATTGAAGGGAATTATAGATAAAGGTGTTTACAAGAGCCTTGCCGGGAGTAAGCAATTCGAGGAAATTGTACGCAAGCAAGGAAGGCACCGGAAGAATCAACGTATTGGTTTTGAACGAAAGTTCAATGCCAATGGATTTGAGTGGGAAGAAGATCAATACCCCAAGACGAAGTTTGTTCCTCAACAAGAGAAGTATGATCCTACTTCACCCAAAGGGACACAAGCTCAAGATGATCTTCCACCACAAGACCACAAGAAAAAAGGCAAGGACAAGCTTCAAGAGGAAATTGATGCATTTGAAGAAGCTCCTAAGGCCTTGGTCAAGTGGGTTCCCAAGACTACATCAAGTTCCACTTCATCAAGTACAACTACAACTCCAAGGATTCCCATCAAGATGGTGTGGATCCCGAAGAAGAAGGACTAGAGAGTTCTTGAGGGTGACTCCGCCAATATACTTCACTCTTATCATTTTGGCAAGAACAAGTGCAATCAGCTTCCACATCTTGCACTAGTTCAAGGAGTCACAAACCCTCTTGTTGGTAAGACAAGGGACAAGGTAATCTAAAGCTTTCATAGACATCATCTTGTGTGTGCATCACTCTATGTCTATGGATATCCTTGTTTGTTCCTTGTGGGACTAACCCATGTAGGTATTGAAAGTGCAACTCACTCCAAAGGATAGCTTCAAATGATCTACATCAACATAGAGCATCCACATCTTCAACACCTACATGAAGTCATCATCGACAAAACTCAAGGTTAGTTCATCCCTCTTAGGGGGGATCTCACATCTAGGGGGAGCTTTACTCTAACAATTGAGTTAAAGCAACTTTAATGGTGTGAACACAACAACGCTTTATGTAAAAGTGGTAACCCCACTTGTGCTTAAACGATGAGTATGACCTATGATCAAATGTTCTCATTTGACTCCTAAGTCAATATACTCATATATAGATGACCTAGTCATTGCCAATTGCTTGATAGATACTAGAATTGTTTGTGCATGCTTTGCCACATATTTCATTTGCCATTTTATTGTGTGAGCATGTTGGTTGAATAATTTACTCATTCGAGGACATCCACTTGTTGTTTTGATTGATTGGTTTCCTTTTCTTTTGGCCAAGTGGATGGACAAGAATGCCTAAGAACCTTCTCTAGCTATCTATGCTTTTCTCGTCTCAAACTCTATTCATGCTGCATCACAAAATTTGATCAAGTCAGATTCGAACCACTCTGTGTGAGGAGCACTCAGAGTCCCTGATTCGTCATAGACTTAAACTTCCAAAACTTCTTTGTGCGTTTCGGTCTGACCGATTCACCCATTTCGGTCATACCAAGATCACTAAGTCGATCTAGGTTTTCTACCTCGGTGCAACCGATTCGAACCTTTCGGTCACACTGAGTTTCAGTAACTGCTTGCAGTTATGAATCTCGGTGCCATCGAGTTGTTCCACTCGGTCACACTGACAGGGCCGGGCTATATATACCCACAGGTCAAATTTTGGAAAACTTTCCGAACCTCCTCGACCCGCGCTTAGACCGCTCTGCCTCCAGGGTCTCCGGATCGTCTTCCTCGTCGCCAGCCGCCTCCTGCCGCTAGTCTCCGCCGCCGTCAACGGGAATCATCCCCGCCGTTGCCGCCGTAGCGAGTTCATCACCAAATTAGGGTATGAACTCGATCACTGTGATGTTCTATCTCCGATTCCCCAGCACATTGCTTTGCCATGTATCTTGCCACGATTGAGATCATTCTATCCAGTCAAAACACTCCGTAGTTTAGTCGTGAATTAAGAATTTAGGGTTAGGTTTCCGCTGAAACCATCTCGGACCCACCGAGTTGTGGAACTCGGTACCACCGATTCGGCTTAGGCCATTGCACATGTGGTTCTCGGTCTGACCGAGAATTGCAAATCGGTGTGACCGAGTTCAGGACTTTGTGAAACCCTAGCAGTCTCGGTGCCACCGAACTGTGACTCGGTCTGACCGAGTTCACTAGTTTAGGTTCCAACAGCTGCTTCGGTATCACCGAGTTTACAAATCGGTTGATCCGAAATGCTTTCTGTGGAAAACTAAAACTATGTTTTTAACTCATTCTTTTCCAAAACCTCTGCATTTTGTGATGCTCATCCACTCTATCTCATCTATATCTATTCACAGGGTCTGCTGTCAGTGTTTGCAATATGTCTGATCAGAGTGATAGCCAGAACAGGTCAGAGGAGCAGGTTCACCTGAGTGAGGGCACTAGTCCCTCTAGCAGTTCAGATGATGGTAGCAGGAGCACCCCAAGCAACTTTCGCAAAGCTGCCACCAGGGCCAGAAAGAAGAAGACCTCTGAATCTGAGGATGAAGACTATGTGGCAGTTGAGGATGAGGCCACTTCCAAGAAGAAAGTGGTTAAGAAGGAATATAGCACTGCCGCCGCCACCAAGCCAGGCATGAAGCAAAAGGTTCCTGCAAAGAGAATTCCAATGTCTAAGGCCAGAGCATCTACTCAAGTCCCTTTGGAATCTGAACCCAAAGAGGCTGCTGCAGAAGGGAAGAAGAGGAAGGAGAGGGTCAAAAAGACCACTGCTAGAGTGCTTGGGAGATCCTCAATCATGAGAGATTCTGAAGAGGAGGAAGAAGATGCTACACCAGCACCCAAAGCTCAGAAGCTTATGGGTGATTCCATCAGGGTAGGGGCTGTTCCATCTAGGCCTAATACTGCTCCAAAGGCTGCTGCTCCAGCTCCAAAGCCAAAACCGAAGAAGAGCACCAGGAACATCCCTGCTGAGGAAAAGAACAAGGCCCCAGTGCCTGAAGCTGAAATGGAAGAAGAAGATGATGAGTCACATGTCTTGAGGAAGCTGAAGCCAAAAATCCCATATCACAATGATGCTCATCCAGTTGCTGAGAACATGAAGATCAGGAAGGACTCGGGTCTGAGGCCATGGAGAGAGTCAGATCCATATGCCACCAGGAGGAGGACTGCTGTGGACTACAGGTTCCATACAAAGGAACAACATGACTTCTATGAGACCATCTTGCTTGACAAGAAGCCCATAGTGTGTGACATGAGATGGGTCGACTGGGACTACATCAAGGAGAATGAGGATCACTATCCAGGTGTACTTGACAGTTTGAAGGCTTGTGGAGTCGATGAGTTTGTGGCTCAAAAGCTCACAAAATGGAATGATGAGCTCATCATGCAGTTCTACTCCATAGCTCATTTCTACCCAGATGGAAGGATTGTATGGATGTCTGAAGGTACGAGGTACCAGTCCATGGTTGCTGAATGAGCGAAGTTGATCAATGCCCCAGAAGAGAGTGAAGATGACTTGGATGTCTATGCCAACAGGAAGAAGGATCACAACACAATGGCACACATGTACAAGGAGATCCCAGATGCTGTTCTTGAGACACATAAGTTTGGATCTGTACATTACCTTCTGTCAGGCTTTCCAACCATCAACTGGATCCTCAGGCACACTCTCTTGCCAAAGTCAGGTGATCACAAGATGATCAGAGGCCATGCAATTAACTTGCTTCACATCTTTGATGTCCCACAGAAGTTCAAAGTCATGAGCCTAATAGTTGAAACTATCAAGAGGACATCTGCAGATCAGAAGAGGAGTTGTGGGTATGCCCCACAGATCCAGGAGCTGATCAACTCCAAGATGGGCACTGGTACATATCTGCTGGACAAGGAGCACATGCCTATCTATCCAGACTTCGAGGACAACATTATAATTATGAATGAGGATGAACCATCTTCTGTGCACGCACAAGCCAAGAAGGAAAAGGAAAAAGCTGAAAAGGCTGCAAGGATGCCAACTACTGAAGAAGCATCTCAGTATCTCCTGAAGAGCAAGAAAGATCAGCTTGGCTACCTGATTGCATCCACTCTGAGGATTGAGAAGGGACTGGCCACCCTGACTCAAAACCAGGAGAGCCTGGAAAGAATCATGGAGCAAAAATTCTATGACTTGGATGTGAAGGTAACTGAGATTCAGTCTGTTGTGGAGCAACTTCAAGATGATATGCAGGAGAGGAAGGGCAAGACAACCACTGATGCATTTGCTAGAGTATCTAGAGCTCAGAGGTCTGCTGCAGTGCCTATTCTAGACACCAGAGCCACATCATCTGCACCAGCTATAGCTTCAGTACCACCAGCTCCAGCACCTACTCCATCAGCTCCATCTACTTCGACTGAAGCCTCCGTTGTTGGAGTTATCCGGACACCACCACCTGAAGACCAAGCCTGAGAGATGATTTAGTGCTATGCATTTTCTAGGAACTTTTTGGTAACTTGTTGCCAAAGGGGGAGAAAAATGTATAGATCATAGGCTTCGAGAGAGAGTGTTGCTTTTTACTCTCTCTTTCTTTGGTGGTTGAACTTTATTTGCTTTGCCTGTTTGAGATACTTTTTGTCTGTGTGATACTTGGATGATCATGTGTTTGATCATATGCTACCTTAATGCTTGTTGGATGATATTATCATTTTATCCCTATATGATCATTCACTTTGCTTGGTGATGTGTGCATGTATTTAATTATTATCATTTTGAGCGCTCCACCCAGATGTATGTGACATGGAAGAGTAACCCATGAGTCTAATTCTCTGTGCATTTGCAGTCCAAAGCAAATCATAAACTATGCACAAATTTAGGGGGAGCTCTTGCTTTTCACATACTTCTCAAAGCTACAATGTTTTTCACTCTTATTATCATTTGTCAAAGCTTTGATCTATATGTTGTCATCAATTACCAAAAAGGGGGAGATTGAAAGTGCAACTATCCCTAGGTGGTTTTGGTCATTCCTAACAACATATAGCTCATTGAGCTAATGCTATTCCAAGATTAATATTTCAGGAAAAGCTCAATGAATGGCATGGCATGGATGAGGAATGTGGACCCCTCAAAATATTAAGGACAAAAAGATTGGCTCAAGCTCAAAGCTCAAGACTCTACATTTTATATTTTAGTGATCCAAGATCACATTGAGTCTATAGGAAAAGCCAATACTATCAAGGAGGGATGAGGTGTTGCTTAATGAGGCTCTTGCTTCATAGTGCTTAGTGATATGCTCCAAAACCCTCAACTACCTTCCCACATCCACATATGACCTAAACCAAAAGTCAAACTCGGCCCTACCGATTCTTTCTATCTAGCGCTACCGAGTTTCAAATGTCATAGCCACTTCCACAAACCCTAGGCAAATCGGTCTCACCGATAGGGATTTCGGTCACACCGAGATGGGGTTGTAATATCTCTGTTTCCCTTCATAACGTTTCGGTCCTACCGAGATGAGCGATCAGTCCCACCGAGATTGCAATGTAAACTCTATGTTTCTCTTTCATAACATTTCGGTCCCACCGAAATGAGCGATTGGTCCCACCGAGTTTACCTGACCAACTCTCTGGTTAGCTTATTACCAAAATCGGTCCTACCGAGTTTGTGTAATCGGTCACAGCGAGATTACGTTATGCCCTAACCCTAACCATATCGGTCCTACCGAGTTGCATCTCAGTCCCACCGAAAATCCTAACGGTGACTAGGTTTGCTGAATCGGTCTGACCGAGTTTCTCCATTCGGTCTCGCCGAGATTGGTAAATTATGTGTAACGGTTAGTTTTTGTGTGGAGGCTATATATACCCCTCCACCCACTCTTCATTCGAAGAGAGAGCCATCAGAACATACCTACACTTCCAACCTAAATTTTCTGAGAGAGAACCACCTACACTTGTGTTGAGACCAAGATATTCCATTCCTACCATATGAATCTTGATCTCTAGCCTTCCCCAAGTTGCTTTCCACTCAAATCATCTTTCCACCAAATCCATATCCTGTGAGAGAGAGTTGAGTGTTGGGGAGACTATCATTTGAAGCACAAGAGCAAGGAGTTCATCATCAACACACCATTTGTTACTTATTGGAGAGTGGTGTCTCCCAGATTGGCTAGGTGTCACTTGGGAGCCTCCGACAAAGATTGTGGAGTTGAACCAAGGAGTTTTTAAGGGCAAGGAGATCGCCTACTTCGTGAAGATCTACCGCTAGTGAGGCAAGTCCTTCGTGGGCGATGGCCATGATGGGATAGACAAGGTTGCTTCTTCGTGGACCCTTCGTGGGTGGAGCCCTCCGTGGACTCGCGCAACCGTTACCCTCCATGGGTTGAAGTCTCCATCAACATGGATGTACGATAGCACCACCTATCGGAACCATGACAAAAACATTCGTGTCTCTGATTGCGTTTGAATTCTCCAAACCATTCCCTTTACATTCTTGCAAGTTGCATGCTTTACTTTCTGCTGCTCATAGACTCTTTGCATGCTTGCTTGAATTGTGTTAAGATTGCTTGGCTTGTGCTAAGATAGTTAAAATCTGCCAAAGACTAAAATTGGGAAAAGGATAGATTTTTATTTTGTCAAGTAGTCTAATCACCCCCCTTTAGACATACTGTCGATCCTACACTATTGTCCAGTAGGGTCCCATGGCTAATGATCATGAAGCTAGCGCAAGCAAGGCCAAGTCAAGGGATCCAAAATATACTCAGCCTAAGTGGTGTCCTTCTGGTCTGACCAAGGCACAAAAAAGGAGATTGCAGCGCATGAGGAGACATGAGAAGGAGGAACAAGAAGCAGAGAAGCGAAGGGATAAATTGTTCAATGAAAGTCGTCCCATGGTACCCCCAAAACAAGCATGGAAGCCTAAGCAAATGAAAATTCTAGTAGCTTCTGCATTAACCATAGCAACACGTACACTACCAACAGAGGACGATGCGACTGCTATTACATTGTCCACTGCACCTATTACTTCCTCCTCACTTGTAGATATTTCAGAGTCAGTGGACATGCTTGCGGATTTAGATGACATGCTTGATTATGAGTCTACACTGGTTCATGAAGGTATGGATATTAATATGGTGTATTACTTACCCGCTGAATTTCGTGCTATAGATGAAGAAGGAGAAGCAGCTCAGCTGAATTTCGTGCTATAGATGAAGAAGGAGAAGCATTTTTAGGACCAAAAGAACCGGTGACGCACTTGAAGCCATTGTTCCTTAAAGGTCATATTAATGGATCGCCGGTTGCTATAATGCTTGTTGATGGTGGTGCTGTGGTGAATCTTATGCCATATTCAGTGTTCAAAAAATTGGGGCTGCATGATGAAGAGTTGATAAAGACTGTCGGATTTCAGGTTTCGCAAACCCTTGAGAGGCTCGAACTCTGGGGTGCGTGTGAAGAACTCAACCTCCCCAGTCTGCCTACTCGCCAATCCCTCGGCCTAGCTCGATGAACAGGAAGGAAACGAGACACATCAGTTTACCCAGGTTTGGGCCACCTTACGATGTAAAACCCTACTCCTGCTTTGTGGTGGATTGGCCTCTAGGGGCTGAGGATGAACTAGTACAATGGGAGAAGAACCTCAGGAGGAGGAGTGTTCTTGGGCTCGAGTGAGCTGGAGAGTGTGAGGATGGAATGGATCCGATCCGGTCCCGTCCTATGGTGGTGGCTAAGTCCTATTTATAGTGGCCTTGGTCCTCTTCCCAAATGAAGGCGGGAAGGGATCCTTATCAGTGTCAAAACCGGTGGATCTCGGGTAGGGGGTCCCAAACTATGCGTCTAAGGTTGATGGTAACAGGAGACAGGGAACACGAAGTTTTACCTAGGTTTGGGCCCTCTTGATAGAGGTAATACCCTACATCCTGCTTGATTGATATTGATGAGTATGGGGGTTACAAGAGTTGATCTACCATGAGATCGTAATGGCTAAAACCCTAGAAGTCTAGCATGTATGATTATGATTGCCTCTACGAACTAAACCCTCCGGTTTATATAGACACCGGAGGGGACTAGGGTCGTACAAAGTCGGTTATAGAGAAAGGAATCTTCATATCCGAACGCCAGGCTTGCAATGCATGCCAAGGAGATCCCATCCGGACACGGGAGAGAGTCTTCTGTCTTATATCTTCATAGCCCATTAGTCCGGCCCATGTCACACAGGCCGGACGCCCGAGGACCCCTTAATCTAGGACTCCCTCAGTAGCCCCTGAACCAGGCTTCAATGACGAGGTGTCCGTCGCGCAGATTATCTTCGGCATTGCAAGACGGGTTCCTCCTCCGAATACTCCAAAACAGCTCTCGAACGGAGAACGTGTCCGGCTGTGTAAAACAAACACCACATATATCCGTAGAGAGTATAATATTTTATGAGCCCAATCCACTGACAAATTTTGTAGCGTGACATCATGTCATAGCCCGGTCATTATTTTGAACCGTTTTTAGCCTCCCGCTCCCTGTTTCAAGATGCGGTTTTATTGGCACATCTTGTCAAAGCAAATATCGTGTCCCCTTATTGCGGGATTCTCATCAATACGGGCATGGGTAATCCAACTGCACCGCCTGCACGACCCTTGGGGAATAGGCGAGTTTTAAGGCAAGTGGGGAGGCGCTTGATATTCACTGCTTTATAAAGGGATAAGGATTCACCTCTTTCACCCACGCCCTCTTCCTCTCTACCCATCCATTCTCGAGCTCCAGCGCCCAAGCTTCCATCCTTTCCGCCTCCAAGAAGCACTCCAGCCATGTCCGGATCTGGAGCGCAAGGCAAGTGGATGGTTTCCTCCATCAAGGAGAAGGACATCACCAAGCTCCGGGAGGCCGGGTACCTAGCCAAGGAAATCACCCACTGGCTCTCGGCCAAGGAACAGATCGTCCCCACCCCAGAGCCCCATGAGAGGGTCGTGTTCATCCCCCACTTCGTCCGCGGGTTGGTACTTCCTCTCCACCCATTCGTCCGCAGGCTCATGTTCTACTACGGTCTGGATTCCCACGATCTGGCCCCCAACTCCTTCGTCAATATCTCGACATTTATTGTCATGTGCGAGGCCTTCCTCCATATCCCACCCCACTTCGGACTGTAGTTAAAGATCTTCAACGTGAAGCCGAAGGTGGTGGATGGCCAACATGCAGAGTGCGGAGGCGCCATGGTGAGCAAGCTGCCCAATGTCACATGGCCCAAAGGTACCTTCATGGAGACTGTCAAGGGGTGGCAATAGCAGTGGTTCTATGTCACAGAGCCTCACGACGCCACCTGGGCCACGGCTCCTGAATTCTAGTCCGGCGCCCCGATGCGGCTCACCTCCTGGCTAGAGAAGGGCATGTACTGGTCTTCGTCGCATGAGCTGACAACACTCATGACGCGCATCAAGCGCATGGTGGACAAGAACGTCAATCTTGTCAATGTGATCCAGGTGATGCTCGCTCGCCGGATCCTGCCGTGCCAAAGCCGGACTTGCCACTTGTGGGAGTTCGATCCGTCCAAGCACCAGACCTTGCAACAGTTCTTCGGCTCTACACATGAAGACATCTGGAAGGTGCTCTTCAAGGCCAAAGAGACGTGGCCGGCAATGACCGAGGACCACGGGCACGACCTGGCCCATCCCGCTAGTGCGGTAAGTTTTCCGTATTTCAAGGTGTACCCTTTACTTGCATACTCAAGGAAGATGTCTAAGCTTCCCTATTTGTTTTTTCAGGGCTGGACAAAGAAGGCGGAGCGGATCCAGTGTCCGGCTCTGCTGCCCGAAGAACCAACTATCCCGCTTATGACGAAGATGCTGGTTCCGGCGCCCTATCAAGCGCCGGAGAAGAAGGCCAAGGGGACCAGGGGTGGTCTCCGCCATAAGGGCACTTCAGACGTGACGTCCGAAGACGCCGACACCCACTCCCCTCCCGCCACCGACAACAAGGAAGAGGAGGAAAGAAATTCTCCCCCTGAGGGGGGAAGGAAGAAAAGGGCGGCCTCCATGCGTCTGGAGGCAGAGGCGTCCAAGAAGGGGAAGGCCTTTGCCGCGGACAACTCCGCGTGGGAGGTTGATAGCAGCTCTGAGTAGCGCCCCAGGGATAAGCCCCTGGCCGAATCTTAAGTACTCGAAGATGCACACAAATACCCAGCCTCTTTACTTCATAATTTTAACATGTTAAATCATGCACTTGCAGTCTGGCTCGTTCCGACCTCGAGCGATCCCCATCTTTGGGAAATTCGCTGGATCCGAAGGTGATGGACAACGGGTCCCTTCTGGCGGCCTCCTCTCCCAAGGCTAGGGAGGATGCTGAAGTGCTGTCCCAAAGGACCCTGCTCAGGGGGAGGCACAGGAGGCCGTCACGGTGGCACCAGAGGATGATACCTCGGCCGCCGAACACTTGGGGGGGGGGAGATCCCCATGGAGACTGGCGATGGGGGCAATATCAAATTTGGCCCCCAGCCAAATATGATTCTGGATGCCTATACGGCTCTGAAATCCAGCAAGCAGCCTCCTTCAAAAGAAGGAGGTGCACCGATTCCACCGGTGCCCTCTATCCATCCAGAGGCACCGGATACTCTACTGGAAGTGCTGCGCAGTGCTTCCATTGTTAAGGAACACCGTACCCTCTTGGGTACTGTGGTTGAGAGGATTCAGTCTGCAAAGAGCGGACTGACCGAAGCCTGCACAAGCCTTCTAATAGGCTTTGAGGTAAGCGACGCAATTGTATAAAAAGAATGTCATAGTATAGACAGTAGGCCCTGCGACTCTGTCCGGTGTTCGGAAAGAAAAGCCGGACAAAGGATCAAGTAATTTTCGCAGGAGACTAACTAAATATGTCTTATGTGAATAAGCAGGCGTCGTTGCTAACCGCAACCTCTCATGCTGCTGAGGTCTCCGGACTAAAGCAGAGTCTGGAGCGGGCCGAGGAAGAGCTCGGCCGTGTAAAAAAGCAGCTAGAAGACAAGCAAGGTATGCAATGACCTTGTGTATATCCGGAAAGGATGAATGATTTGTGCTGACCATAGTGCCATGATATTTATTAGGGGTGGCGGCCGAGGAGGAGGCCCTCAAGAAGGTGTTGGCCGAGGCCGAGGAGAGAGCGGCAAAGGAACAAGCCGCCTGTGAAAAGCATGAGGCTAGGGTCAGTGAGGTCCAGCAGGAGCTCCAGGACGCCGTGAAGAAATACGAGTCCTTGGAGCGCCACGTTGCGGATCAAGATTCCGAACTTGCCAAGGCCCGCCAAAGTGCACAAGATGCCTGGGTCAAAGCCCAAGGCACCCTCCAGGAGATCCAAGAGGCCATAAAAATCATGGCGGGTAAGGCCTTCATTATGCATATCAAATATGTGAAGAAGAGGTATCTCTTACTAACCCGGATTTGGAGTTCTCCATGAGCGTTTGCGGATTTACCACGCAGTGTTGCCGATGCTGCGGAGTTCTTCCGAGCCAAAGAGGGGAGCTCGACGGAGAAGCTGTTCTGGTTGCAATACCTTGCGCCAGAACATCCGGTGCCCTTTAGCGATCAGCTAAAACAGGTGGTCGAACTGCATAGGGTGGCCGAACTAGCCATGAAGGATTTAATAATCCGGCTATGGCCTGCCGAAGTCATACCCAGCAGCTACTTCGGACTCGTGAAGCGGTTGGTCAATGCCTGCCCTTGGCTTGACATCATCAAGCGGTCGGTCTGCATCGAAGGTGCGCGGATGGCCTTCGCCCATGTCAAGATACAATGGGCGAAGATGGACGCCGTCAAGCTCGTGACCGAGGGACCGCCCGCTGGCAAGGAGCACCGCATGCTGGAGTGGTATTTTGATGATGTCCTCAAGGGACCCCGCATTGTAGAGGGCCAGTGTTCAAAGGACATTATCTTTGAATGAGTACCTTCATGTTATCCCGCCCTGTATGATGAAAACAAGACTGATATGTAATATAATGCTTGCTGTTTTATTTTGGATTTTTTACCTCCTGTGCGGCTGTTTTTATTAAATCTGAGAGTTGGCCATTCGTCGGCTTCAGCCCCCACGTAGGTAGTACGGGGGTGTTCTGGATGGAATCTAAACACTCTTGATCCAAGAAATTGGTCCTTGAAGGAGGTGTTTAGCGCAAT
Source organism: Triticum urartu (assembly GCF_003073215.2). NCBI lineage: Eukaryota > Viridiplantae > Streptophyta > Magnoliopsida > Poales > Poaceae > Triticum > Triticum urartu. The sequence goes on from NC_053025.1 coordinate 485,692,916, forward strand.
GAACCAGGCAATCGGACTATGTGGCTTTATCACCCTCACTTAGCCATAGGAGTTTGACAATAGAAATGTAGGCGCAGCCCCTAGTGTCTGTTAGTCCGGACTAGGGTGTTGTAGACACCTGATCGGGTGAAGGCCGATCCATCGCATAATGCGGAAAAAATCGCAAGAGATTTTGACCTCCGAAGAGCTGAGCGGCTCACGCCACATCATGACAGTTAGTTTTTGGCTTTCTCTACTAAGGTGCTCATCCGGATATACCAGGACACAATCGCAGTAGTTCTCCCTTTACTACCCTAGCCGATAGAGCGGAACGTAAGGTAGTAAGCACAGGAGCCGGGCAACCCAACTATTGACCAAAGACATGATTCGGAGCCGATGCATATAATGCTAGAGTCGGGGGCCGAACTATATTGTAAAAGTGTTCAGACTTGTTGCCATAGTATGGGGTGCAATAAAGCCCCTGGCGAATTACGGCGTACCAAAGTGTACGGATGCAAATAAGAATAGTGAAATAAAAATGAAGTAGTAAGCTAGTGCCACATAAGTTGGGCCGCAAACTATTTCCATTATAATTTTGATTAATACGTCAAAGCATATTTGTACAAATAGTGCGATAAGCAACATGGGTATTTAACATGACAAGACCAAGGGGGAGCTGCGTACGGGTCCTGAAAACAGGTAGAATGATCGCTAAGAAGAACACCTAGAGATTCTCCATACGTCTGTGCTACTTGCCACCTTGGTATATCCGTCCTTCGAAAGGACCGATTATCAGGCCGTCGAGAGAGGCCTGTGGAAAAGAAAACCTGAAAAGGATAAAAAGTAAGAGTATGTGTGTCTCGGGAAGGTCGAGCCGTATTGTGGACCATAGTCTGATTATGCCTCTATCTCTTCCCATGGTATTTTTAGTGCATAGTTTTGTACGCGCGGTACGTATGCCGCCACTTGGTCGGGGCTGAGACGGAGGTCGAATTGCTAGTCTAACTCCTAACAAGCCAGACTGTCATGCTGCGGAGTAGTCCGGACTCGTTTGACACTGTCCGGGAGCTTGGCCGCTGAATTAAAGTTCTGGCTTCAAAAGCCGCTCTGTACTTCTGCTGCCAGTGCCGTGGTGTGTTTCTCGGTATGGAGGGAGCGCTTAGTGTTTCCATTGACTGTTATGACACCGCGTGGACCGGGCATCTTGAGCTTGAGATAAGCATAGTGTGGCACCGCATTGAATCGAGCAAATGCGGTTCGTCCGAGGATTGCGTGATAGCCGCTGTGGAAGGGGACGATATTGAATATTAACTCTTCGCTTCGGAAGTTGTTCGGAGATCCGAAGACGACCTCCAATGTGATTGAGCCTGAGCAACAGGACTCTACACCTGGTATAACTCCTTTAAAGGTAGTTTTGGTGGGCTTGATCCTTGATGGATCGATGCCCATTTTGCGCACTGTATCCTGATAGAGCAGGTTGAGGCTGCTGCCACCGTCCATGAGGACTCGTGTGTGGTGGAATCCATCAATTATTGGGTCAAGAACCAGTGCGGCTGAACCGCCATGACGGATACTGGTCGGATGGTCCCTGCGATCAAAGGTGATCGGGCATGACGACCATGGGTTGAATTTTGGGGCGACTGGCTCTATCGCATAGACGTCCCTGAGCGGGCGCTTGCGCTCCCTCTTAGAGATATGGGTAGCGTATATCATGTTCACCGTTTTGACCTGAGGTGGAAACTTCTTCTGTCCCTGTCACGGTTTTGTCACGGCAGATGTCCTAGTGTGAGGACTTATTCGTGAGGCTAACGCATCTATGTGGTAGCTTGAGAGGGGTTGATCGGGACAAGAGACGCGAGGCGGATCATCACACAAGACAAGGATTTAGATAGCTTCGGGCCCCGGGAAACATCATCCGGAATAGCCCTAAATGCTTTTTGTGGTTAGGTCTCATTATGCTCATGAGGGAGTCGCTGCATAAACCGGCTCCCCTCTAGTTGTGTCTGGCCTTAGCTATATCTTTTCTTCTTTTTCTCTCCCTCTTTGGGGAGCCCTGCCCCTCCTTATATATGTTGAAGGGGCGGGTTACATGTGTTGGAAATATGCCCTAGAGGCAATAATAAAAGTATTATTATTATATTTCTTTGTTCATGATAATTGTCTTTATTCATGCTATAACTGTATTATCCGGAAATCGTAATACACGTGTGAATAATAGACACCAACATGTCCCTAGTAAGCCTCTAGTTGACTAGCTCGTTGATCAACAGATAGTCATGGTTTCCTGACTATGGACATTGGATGTCATTGATAACGGGATCACATCATTAGGAGAATGATGTGATGGACAAGACCCGATCCTAAACATAGCACAAGATCGTATAGTTCGTTTGCTAGAGTTTTCCAATGTCAAGTATCTTTTCCTTAGACCATGAGATCGTGTAACTCCCGGATACCGTAGGAGTGCTTTGGGTGTGCCAAACGTCACAACATAACTGGGTGACTATAAAGGTATACTACGGGTATCTCCGAAAGTGTCTGTTGGGTTGACATGGATCAAGACGGGGATTTGTCACTCCGTATGACGGAGAGGTATCACCGGGCCCACTCAGTAATGCATCATCATAATGAGCTCAAAGTGACCAAGTGTTTGGTCACGGGATCATGCATTACGGTAAGAGTAAAGTGACTTGCTGGTAACGAGATTGAACGAGGTATTGGGATACCACGATCGGATCTCGAGCAAGTAACATACCGATTGACAAAGGGAATTGTATACGGGGTTGTTTGAATCCTCGACATCATGGTTCATCCGATGAGATCATCGAGGAGCATGTGGGAGCCAACATGGGTATCCAGATCCGGCTGTTGGTTATTGACCGGAGAGCGATCTCGGTCATGTCTACATGTCTCCCGAACCCGTAGGGTCTACACACTTAAGGTTCGGTGACGCTAGGGTTGTAGGGATATGTATATGCAGTAACCCGAATGTTGTTCGGAGTCCCGGATGAGATCCCGGACGTCACGAGGAGTTCCGGAATGGTCCGGAGGTAAAGAATTATATATAGGAAGTACTATTTCGGCCATCGGGACAAGTTTCGGGGTTATCGGTATTGTACCGGGACCACCGGAAGGGTCCCGGGGGCCCACCGGGTGGGGCCACCTGTCCCGGGGGGCCACATGGGCTGTAGGGGGTGCGCCTTGGCCTACATGGGCCAAGGGCACCAGCCCCAAGAGGCCCATGCGCCTAGGGTTTCAAGGAGGAAGAGTCCTAGGAGGGGAAGGCACCTCCTAGGTGCCTTGGGGAGGAGGGATTCCTCCCCCTTGGCCGCACCCCCTAGGAGATTGGATCTCCTAGGGCCGGCGCCCCCCCTTGGCCCTCCTATATATAGTGGGGGTAGGAGGGCTTTTCATACACGCCTTTGGTTGCCTCCTTCTCCCTCTCCAACACATCCTCCTCCTCCATAGTGCTTGGCGAAGCCCTGCCGGAGTACTGCAGCTCCATCAACACCACGCCGTCGTGCTGCTGCTGGTGCCATCTCCCTCAACCTCTCCTCTGCCCTTGCTGGATCAAGAAGGAGGAGACGTGGCTGTTCCGTACGTGTGTTGAACGTGGAGGTGCCGTCCGTTCGGTGCTAAGATCTTCGGTGATTCGAATCACGTCGAGTACGACTCCCTCATCCACCTTCTTTGAACGCTTCCGCTCGCAATCTACAAGGTACGTAGATGCATCTAATCACTCGTTGCTAGATGAACTCCTAGATGGATCTTGGTGAAACCGTAGGAAATTTTTTGTTTTCTGCAACGTTCCCCAACAGTGGCATCATGAGCTAGGTCTATGCGTAGTTCTTCTTGCGCGAGTAGAACACAATTTGTTGTGGGCGTAGATTTGTCAACTCTCTTGCCGCTACTAGTCTTATCTTGCTTCAACGGTATTGTGGGATGAAGCGGCCCGGACCAACCTTACACGTACGCTTACGTGAGACCGGTTCCACCGACTAACATGCACAAGTTGCATAAGGTGGCTGGCGGGTGTCTGTCTCTCCTACTTTAGTTGGAGCGGATTCGATGAAAAGGGTCCTTGTGAAGGGTAAATAGAAGTTGACAAATCACGTTGTGGCTTTCACGTAGGTAAGAAAACGTTCTTGCTAGAACCCTACTTCAGCCACATAAAACTTGCAACAACAATTAGAGGACGTCTAACTTGTTTTTGCAGCAAGTGCTTTGTGATATGATATGGCCAAAGTTGTGATGAATGATGAATGATCTATATGTGATGTATGAGATGTTCATGCTATTGTAATAGGAATCACAACTTACATGTCGATGAGTATGACGGTGACAAGATGATCATGGAGCCCCAAGATGGAGATCAAAGGAGCTATGTGATATTGGCCATATCATGTCACTATTATTATTTGATTGCATGTGATGTTTATCATGTTTTGCATCTTGTTTGCTTAGAACGACGGTAGTAAATAAGATGATCCCTCATAATAATTTCAAGAAAGTGTTCTCCCTAACTGTGCACCGTTGCTAAAGTTCGTCGTTTCGAAGCACCACGTGATGATCGGGTGTGATAGATCCTTACGTTCACATACAACGGGTGTAAGACAGATTTACACACGCAATACACTTAGGTTGACTTGACGAGCCTAGCATGTGCATAGACATGGCCTCGGAACACAGAAGACCGAAAGTTCGAGCATGAGTCGTATAGAGGATACGATCAACATGAAGATCTTCACCGACGTTGACTAGTCCGTCTCACGTGATGATCGGACACGGCCTAGCCAACTCGGATCATGTTATACTTAGATGACTAGAAGAGGGATGTCTATCTAAGTGGGAGTTCATTATAATTTGATTAGATGAACTTAATTATCATGAACTTAGTCTAAAATATTTACAATATGTCTTGTAGATCAAATGGCCAACGTAGTCCTCAACTTCAACGCGTTCCTAGAGAAAACCAAGCTGAAAGACGATGGCAGCAACTACACGGACTGGGTCCGGAACCTGAGGATCATCCTCATAGCTGCCAAGAAAGATTATGTCCTACAAGCACCGCTAGGTGATGCACCTGTTCTCCCTGCAGAACAAGACGTTATGAACGCTTGGCAGGCACGTACCGATGACTACTCCCTCGTTCAGTGCGGCATGCTTTACAGCTTAGAGCCGGGGCTCCAAAAGCATTTTGAGAGACATGGAGCATATGAGATGTTCGAAGAGCTGAAAATGGTTTTTCAAGCTCATGCCCGGGTCGAGAGATATGAAGTCTCCGACAAATTCTTCAGCTGTAAGATGGAGGAAAATAGTTCTGTCAGTGAGCACATACTCACTATGTCTGGGTTACATAACTGCTTGACTCAGCTGGGAGTTAATCTCCCAGATGACGCGGTCATTGACAGGATCCTTCAGTCGCTTCCACCGAGCTACAAGAGCTTTGTGATGAACTTCAATATGCAGGGGATGGAAAAGACCATTCCTGAAGTATTTGCTATGCTGAAATCAGCAGAGGTAGAAGTCAAGAAGGAACATCAAGTGTTGATGGTCAATAAAACCACTAAGTTCAAGAAGGGCAAGGGTAAAAAGAACTTCAAGAAGGACGGCAAGGGAGTTGCCGCGCCCGACAAGCAAGCTGCCGGGAAGAAGCCAAAGAATGGACCCAAACCCGAGACTGAGTGCTTTTATTGCAAGGAAAGTGGTCATTGGAAGCGGAACTGCCCCAAATACTTAGCGGACAAGAAGGCCGGCAAAACGAAAGGTATATGTGATATACATGTAATTGATGTGTACCTTACCAGTACTCGTAGTAGCTCCTGGGTATTTGATACCGGTGCGGTTGCTCACATTTGTAACTCACAGTAGGAGCTGCGGAATAAACGGAAAATGGCGAAGGACGAGGTGACGATGCGCGTCGGGAATGGTTCCAAGGTCAATGTGATCGCCGTCGGCACGCTGCCTCTACATTTACCCACGGGATTAGTTATAAACCTCAATAATTGTTATTTAGTGCCAAGTTTGAGCATGACCATTGTATTAGGATCTCGTTTAATACGAGATGGCTACTCATTTAAATCCGAGAATAATGGTTGTTCTATTTATATGAGAGATATGTTTTATGGTCATGCTCCGATGGTGAATGGTTTATTCTTTATGAATCTCGAGCGTAATGCTACACATATTCATAGTGTAAGTACCAAAAGATGTAAGATTGATAATGATAGTCCCACATACTTGTGGCACTGCCGCCTTGGTCACATAGGTGTCAAACGCATGAAGAAGCTCCATGTTGATGGACTTTTAGAGTCTCTTGATTGTGAATCATTTGACACGTGCGAACCATGCCTCATGGGTAAAATGACCAAGACTCCGTTCTCAGGAACAATGGAGCGAGCAACCAACTTATTGGAAATCATACATACTGATGTGTGCGGTCCAATGAGTGTTGAGGCTCGCGGTGGCTATCGTTATGTTCTCACCCTCACTGATGACTTGAGCAGATATGGGTATGTCTGCTTAATGAAACACAAGTCTGAGACCTTTGAAAAGTTCAAGGAATTTCAGAGTGAAGTTGAGAATCAACGTGACAGGAAAATCAAGTTTCTACGATCAGATCGTGGAGGAGAATACTTGAGTCACGAGTTTGGTACACACTTAAGAAAATGTGGAATAGTTTCACAACTCACGCCGCCTGGAATACCTCAGCGTAATGGTGTGTCCGAACGTCGTAATCGCACTCTATTAGATATGGTGCGATCTATGATGTCTCTTGCCGATTTACCACTATATTTTTGGGGCTATGCTTTAGAGACTGCCGCATTAACTTTAAATAGGGCACCGTCGAAATCCGTTGAGACGACACCGTTTGAATTATGGTTTGGGAAGAAACCTAAGATGTCGTTTCTAAAAGTTTGGGGATGCGATGCTTATGTCAGGAAACTTCAACCTGAAAAGCTCGAACCAAATCGGAAAAATGCGTCTTCATAGGATACCCTAAAGAAACTATTGGGTACATCTTCTACCTCAGATCCGAAGGCAAGATCTTTGTTGCCAAGAATGGATCCTTTCTAGAGATAGAGTTTCTCTCGAAAGAAGTAAGTGGGAGGAAAGTAGAACTTGATGAAGTATTACCTCTTGAACCGGAAAATGGCGCAACTCAAGAAAATGTTCCTGAGGCGCCTGCACCGACTAGAGAGGAAGTTATTGATGATGATCAAGATACTTCTGATCAAGCTCCTACTGAAATTCGAAGGTCCACAAGGACACGTTCCGCACCAGAGTGGTACGGCAACCCTGTCTTGGAAATCATGTTGTTGGACAACGGTGAACCTTCGAACTATGAAGAAGCGATGGCGGGCCCGGATTCTGACAAATGGCTAGAAGCCATGAAATCCGAGATAGGATCCATGTATGAAAATGAAGTATGGACTTTGAGTGACTTGCCCATTGAACGGCGAGCCATAGAAAATAAATGGATCTTTAAGAAGAAGACATACGCGGATGGTAATGTGACCATCTATAAAGCTCGGCTTGTCGCTAAGGGTTATCGACAAGTTCAAGGGGTTGACTACGATGAGACTTTCTCACCGGTAGCGAAGCTGAAGTCCGTCCGAATCATGTTAGCAATTGCCGCATTTTATGATTATGAGATATGGCAGATGGACGTCAAAACAACATTCCTTAATGGTTTCCTTAAGGAAGAATTGTATATGATGCAACCGGAAGGTTTTGTCGATCCTAAGAATGCTGACAAGGTGTGCAAGCTCCAACGCTCAATTTATGGGCTGGTGCAAGCATCTCGGAGTTGGAACATTCGCTTTGATGAGATGATCAAAGCGTTTGGGTTTACGCAGACTTATGGAGAAGCCTGCGTTTACAAGAAAGTGAGTGGGAGCTCTGTAGCATTTCTCATATTATATGTAGATGACATACTTTTGATGGGAAATGATATAGAACTCTTGGACAGCATTAAGGCCTACTTGAATAAAAGTTTTTCAATGAAGGACCTTGGTGAAGCTGCTTATATATTAGGCATCAAGATCTATAGAGATAGATCAAGACACCTCATAGGTCTTTCACAAAGCACATACCTTGATAAGATATTGAAGAAATTCAATATGGATCATTCTAAAAAGGGGTTCTTGCCTGTGTTACAAGGTGTGAAATTGAGCTCGGCTCAATGTCCGACCACGGCAGAAGATGTAGAAGAAATGAGTGTCATCCCCTATGCCTCAGCCATAGGTTCTATTATGTATGCCATGTTGTGTACCAGACCTGATGTAAACCTTGCCGTAAGTTTGGTAGGAAGGTACCAAAGTAATCCTGGCAAGGAACACTGGACAGCGGTCAAGAATATCCTGAAGTACCTGAAAAGGACTAAGGAAATGTTTCTCGTTTATGGAGGTGACGAAGAGCTCGTCGTAAAGGGTTACGTCGATGCTAGCTTCGACACAGATCTGGATGACTCGAAGTCACAAACCGGATACGTGTATATTTTGAATGGTGGGGCAGTAAGCTGGTGCAGTTGCAAGCAGAGCGTCATGGCGGGATCTACATGTGAAGCGGAGTACATGGCAGCCTCGGAGGCAGCACATGAAGCAATTTGGGTGAAGGAGTTCATCACCGACCTAGGAGTCATACCCAATGCGTCGGGGCCGATCAAGCTCTTCTATGACAACATTGGAGCTATTGCTCTTGCAAAGGAGCCCAGGTTTCACAAGAAGACAAGGCACATCAAGCGTCGCTTCAACTCCATTCGTGAAAATGTTCAAGATGAAGACATAGAAATTTGTAAAGTACATACGGACCTGAATGTAGCAGATCCTTTGACTAAACCTCTCCCTAGAGCAAAACATGATCAACACTAGAATTCCATGGGTGTTCGATTCATCACAATGTAACTAGATTATTGACTCTAGTGCAAGTGGGAGACTGTTGGAAATATGCCCTAGAGGCAATAATAAAAGTATTATTATTATATTTCTTTGTTCATGATAATTGTCTTTATTCATGCTATAATTGCATTATCCGAAAATCGTAATACACGTGTGAATAATAGACACCAACATGTCCCTAGGAAGCCTCTAGTTGACTAGCTCGTTGATCAACAGATAGTCATGGTTTCCTGACTATGGACATTGGATGTCATTGATAACGGGATCACATCATTAGGAGAATGATGTGATGGACAAGACCCAATTCTAAACATAGCACAAGATCGTATAGTTCGTTTGCTAGAGTTTTCCAATGTCAAGTATCTTTTCCTTAGACCATGAGATCATGTAACTCCCGGATACCGTAGGAGTGCTTTGGGTGTGCCAAACGTCACAACGTAACTGGGTGACTATAAAGGTATACTACGGGTATCTCCGAAAGTGTCTGTTGGGTTGACATGGATCAAGACGGGGATTTGTCACTCCGTATGACGGAGAGGTATCACTGGGCCCACTCAGTAATGCATCATCATAATGAGCTCAAAGTGACCAAGTGTTTGGTCAAGGGATCATGCATTACGGTAAGAGTAAAGTGACTTGATGGTAACGAGATTGAACGAGGTATTGGGATACCGACGATCGGATCTCGAGCAAGTAACATACCGATTGACAAAGCGAATTGTATACGGGGTTGTTTGAATCCTCGACATTGTGGTTCATCCGATGAGATCATCGAGGAGCATGTGGGAGCCAACATGGGTATGCAGATCCCGCTGTTGGTTATTGACCGGAGAGCGATCTCGGTCATGTCTACATGTCTCCCGAACCCGTAGGGTCTACACACTTAAGGTTCGGTGATGCTAGGGTTGTAGGGATATGTATATGCAGTAACCCGAATGTTGTTCGGAGTCCCGGATGAGATCCCGGACGTCACGAGGAGTTCCGGAATGGTCCGGAGGTAAAGAATTATATATAGGAAGTACTATTTCGGTCATCGGGACAAGTTTTGGGGTTATCGGTATTGTACCGGGACCACCGGAAGGGTCCCGGGGGCCCACCGGGTGGGGCCACCTGTCCCGGGGGGCCACATGGGCTGTAGGGGGTGCACCTTGGCCTACATGGGCCAAGGGCACCAGCCCCAAGAGGCCCATGCGCCTAGGGTTTCAAGGAGGAAGAGTCCTAGGAGGGGAAGGCACCTCCTAGGTGCCTTGGGGAGGAGGGATTCCTCCCCCTTGGCCGCACCACCCAAGGAGATTAGATCTCCTAGGGCCGGCGCCCCCCCTTGGCCCTCCTATATATAGTGGGGAGATGGAGGACTTCTAACCTTGGCCTTTGGTTGCCTCCTCCTCCCTCTCCAACACCTCCTCCTCTCCAAGCGCTTGGCGAAGCCCTGACGGAGTACTGCAGCTCCATCATCACCACGCCGTCATGCTACTGCTGGTGCCATCTCCCTCAACCTCTCCTTCCCCCTTTCTGGATCAAGAAGAAGGAGACGTGGCTGTTCCGTACGTGTGTTGAACGCGGAGGTGCCGTCCGTTCGGTGCTAGGATCTTCGGTGATTCGAATCACGTCGAGTACGACTCCCTCATCCACGTTCTTTGAACGCTTCCGCTCGCGATCTACAAGGTACGTAGATGCATCTAATCACTCGTTGCTAGATGAACTCCTAGATGGATCTTGGTGAAACCGTAGAATTTTTGTTTGTTTTCTGCAACGTTCCCCAACAACATGTGGAGTCCTAGTAGGATTAGAACTGGTCTCTCTTCTAATACAAACCTGATACAAGTCCGGGTCTTGACTCCTTTTAAGGGAAACATTCCTCACACCTTTTCTCTTAAACCGGCCCACCATTAACATAAACCGGTCTTCTGGGCCTTGGGCCTTGTCATCCGTCTGTCCCGCCCACCGGGTTACCAGTGAGTCATAATGTTCAGTCAGGTTGCTTGTAAACCGTCTGGTCAGTGCGGGTCACCGGTGAATCGCCAAGTCCGGCCGGGTTACACGCGGGGTATATCCCCGACATTAGCCCCCAAGTTTAGCTTGGATTTATCCATGGTAAACTTATGCTACAAAATAATCACAAGAACAAATTTGACAGGTTGTGCTCCGAGTTAAGAATTCTTGTAAACCGGCACCTGATCATCCTTAAGTCCTTGTCATTTCCTCCTTATAGAAAATCTGGGTCAATAGACTAGCTTCATAATCATTTTGCTTGTAGAATAAATATTGTAAATAAAGAATCAATTTGAGTCGGCCTTCATTGCTCTGACTTGACAAAAATATTGGTCTTCAAATATTCAATTGATATCAGCCGGTTTGAAAATGTAGAACTTGCCGGTTTATCATTGCCAAAATTGTCGGTTCATAAATATTGATGGCACCGGGTCATAATTGTTGTTGACACCGGGTCATGTAATTGATCTTCCTGATTTGCTCAAAACTGATAATTTGAGGACGCTCCTCCTTTATATGCATAATACCTGTAGCCCCCAAGTCTTAAGAGGAGAACATAGTGATAACTTAAGACTTGCTCCAATAAGTGTTGCAACCTTGAAGAAATCCGGTTTGTTCATCTCAATCATATAAACTGAATACTCCATATATGTATCCCCCAAGTGCCGGGTTGTCATGCTTGCAGCAACCTGGGACTTGTAATTGTCTTATGTTCATAAAAACTTCACCCAGTGTAGCCCCCAAGGGCCGGGTCATTATGCAATAATGAGTAGGGACTTTATAAATATAATCATGCTTCATTGAAAATAATATCATATGATGTAACTCCACCATGGGGCTTGAACCCACGTCCACAAGGTTAAGAGCTTTGTGTTTTACCAACTGAGCAGTGGACCCTTGAATATAACGGATTAAGACTTGTGTACCTTGAATAATTGATAGGAGCAATTGGTAGCCCCCAAGGGCCGGCTCATTACAATGTGATGAGTCAGGTCTTCAATAAGGTGAGCAATTGATAGCCCCCAAGGAGCAATTGGTAGCCCCCAAGTGTCATGGTGCATGCTTACAGCGACATGAGACTTGTATATTTAATGTAATCTCAATTTGAATAATGTAGCCCCCAAGTGCCGGGTCGTAAGCCTGCAGCGACTCGGGACTATTCCTTCAATTGTAGAATAAATTATATCTATTTGTAAGATAATAGCCATTGCGCTTAAAGCGACTCTGAAAACTTCAATAATACTGGTTATTGATAACCATAAAAAATCCAGCCTTGTTTGGCTATTTGAAGATTTGAATAATATAATCCGGTTTAAAAACCTCAATCATTCAATATCATCATGAAAATCCAGCCAATTTCGGCTATGAAAGATATGAATATCTTACCAGTTGATAAGTAAATCCGGAGTTTAAATACTCGGCGGCTCTTGGCCGATGGCGACTTAATGCGCATTCATTGTAAGCCAGAATTTTTATAACCCGGTGGCTGATAGCCTTTGAGAAAATACAAAATGGATAACCCTTTTGAAGCATCAATGTTGATGATGAGCTTAAATTTATATGTCATAATTCTGCAAATCCTGCTCAAAGTGTAAATAACATATGCCCTGGCGACTTAACGTTGAAAGCCAGGGTGGGTAGCCACCCAAATGCATTCTTATCTTGCACACAAGTAGATCACAAGAATCCTTGGTGGTTTACCGCAGGGCGGTTCATAATGCCCATATAAATAGCCAGGGTTTATAACCAAAACTGTAATTGAAGATAATCAAATATGACGTAGATGATACCTATGACATTGAATCACCTCGTTGGTTTAACCAATTCTTGTAGTGAGGGTGGTAACCCCAATCTTGAGTATTGAGAACTCCTTCCTTAATTTGCCGGATTATGATAATAAACTGTACCGGGATATAATAAACACCGGATTTTCCTTATAACACTGGCGACTTGTTAGTCAAAACCAGACCGGGTTAATAAGCGCCGGATTATAAGTGATCATGTACAAACAACTTGCCGTTGAAAGTCAAGCCGGGTTAATGAACGCCGGTATATCCATGCACATATGATACATGCTATGATGATGTAATGATGATGCAACGTATGATGCAATATATGATGATGTATATGTATGATCAAGAGGGTTTAAGTTATGGTTCGGATACGACCAGAGCCCCCATGTAGTCATAATTGTGGCATTGCGCCGATCAAAAGGTGTAACTATGGTTCGAATACGACCAAGCCCCCAAGTGATTTCCCTAGTGCCCTTATGCCTATCAAGAGGTGTAACTATGGTTCGAACCCATAGCCCCCAAGTGATTTCCTTGGTGGCCTTATGCCTATCAAGAGGTGTAGCTATGGTTCGGATAAGACCAAGCCCCCAAGTGATTTCCCTGGTGCCCTTATGCTGATCAAGAGGGTATAAGCTGTGATTCGGATACGACCAGAGCCCCCAAGTGATTTCCCTAGTGCCCTTAAGCCTATCAAGAGGTGTGACTATGGTTCGAACATAGCCCCCCAAGTGATATTGTGAGCTGTGCTCAAGGGATACCCATGTTTGAGCTGTGCTATGCAACAGACTCTCTTTGGCCCCTTGTGATAATATTGGCTCGATAGCCGGATTACTGAAGTAACCAGAGCTGTGCTCTTATGATAATATTGGCTTGACAGCCGTATCAATATGTAATCAGAACTCCGCTTTATAAACAGAAGCCCCCATGTGATCAATATGATAAGCCAATACGGCAGGATAACCCATGTTTGAACCGCGCATCATGGCAACAGGTCCTCTTCAGCAACCTTTAACTTTTCTGAGAACTCGAACTTTGCGAGAGATATTTCTTCTTGAACCGGATGTTAAACCGGATATTAAGAGCTTCAAAGCTTTATGGGAGACATCTTTCCCTTGAACCGGATTTTAAACCGGCGTTCTTCATTTTGAACCGGAATTTTTCAGATGGCCTTTAAATTTTCATCAATATGGTAGTAGCTTCCGGGACCGGGTTATCTTTCCCTCCAACGTCCTGGGGTTCTTGACTTCACTGAAAACCGGCAGCATTTGCTGAGTCATATCATTGTAGCCCCCGAGTCTCAAGGTGACTCAAGGAGTTGGCTTGAGATTCTCCGTATTTGACCGTGGTATAAACCGGCATAAATTGTATATCATTGGTGTTGATAGCACGATGTGAATCCATAGAAGGTTGAGGTGACTGCGGTGGGTTATAAATAATCCTATATGAGCCGTGTCAGCAACTCGGCCAATGGTTCCTTCCAACCGGCGATTTGAAGTTAACCAAACTGTAGTGGCGGCGACTTGTGCACCTGCTCATTGAGCCATCCAGTGCAAACGGCGGTTGACGATAATTTACCTCCAATTTGAAAGAAAAAACTGGGCTAGCTACCCAAGCCGTGACTTTCTCATACTTATAAACCGCACATGCAGACAGGTGTGGCCCTGGTGTGTCGATGTAGACCAGGCTGCAACAGACGGACGGTAAATACGTCCACAATATTAAAGGCGTCACTTGCGCATAATAATAGTGGCGCAAGCAATATATCCAAGACACAACCATATCTTTTGCAGTGAACAATTGCTCCTGCATAAATAATATTGCAAGCCGGTGTAATTGCTCTTTTTAAAGAAAGCAATATATAATATAAAAATATACTGGATTGATTTCACCTGATATGTTGAGCCGGAATTTATCCGTCGCAGAGTTGATGATTACTGCAGTAAAGTTGAAATCCATGACGGGCGAGTCGGCCATGGGAGCAGACAGGTGAATCAGCCACGACGTTGTAAACCATTGTGGACGGGGAGAGTCGGCACCGGCATTGTAAGCCGGCACGGACAGGCGAGTCGGTCGTATGTTGATGTAGACCGGACCGCGGGGGACGTCCCCTGTGCGCGCTTTATCGGGTAGTTCGCACGGTCTTGACGAGTTGACGCGGACTAGACCGCGGGAACGGTGGTTTGCACACATGTCTGTCGATCAGCATGGCATGGACGAATGCTAGTGCATGCCCTCTGATGTTTGTGAACGACAGATGATCTATGCGTAAAGTCCATTAGTCAACCCGGCACTTTGAATAAGCCGGACCGCAGAGCAGACGGTAAACCGACCGCAGCATCACAAGCGGCTCGGAGAGATGAGTCAACCACAACATTGTAAGCCGGTGCGGACGGACAAGTCATCCTTCGCATTGTAAACCGGCACAGTCCTAAAAGACGGCCATGGTGCTTTAAGCCGGCGCGGTCACGAGAGATGGCCACGGTGTTGTAAGCCCGTGTGGCCCGTATCTGTGGTATAATGTCTCATTTGTAAGAATAATTATTCTGCGAAACAATACCACATACCAGAGTAACCATTCACATAAAAATTTATCTGTGTTACTAAAACAGACTGGACGGATATCACCTGATAGCTTCCGGTGAACATAGCAGTTAAAGAAAAACAAATCTGAACTTGTAGCTTGACGTGATGAGTGACATCGACTTGGGAAATCAACATGTTGTTTTTTGTGGAAATCACCATGTACTAGAAGTAGTACTAATTGATCGTAGTAGCAGCAGCCAGCAGCGGTGTAGCCTAGTGCCTCGGGACTTGAAACCAGCAAAACAATCCACGGCAGGGGAAATTGTCGGTGTATGTGGTAGTGCTAGTTGAACTCCAGATCAATTGGACATTGATCCTTGTGCAAATATTAGTGGCCCTCTAAGACCTCCTCCAATGCAAAGGTGCTTAGATGAGGTGCTAAGTATATTAAATGCCTTAGCAATTCTAGTCCCCAATGCAAAGGTGCTATGCTTTTGGGTGCTAAGCTTCATGCATTTAATTAGTTGTAGACTCAAAATTGTGCTTCCACCTAGGTACACGTGCTTAGCACCGTTTCCTCCTGAGGTCACCATACTATTCTCTCTCCTCTTAACTAGCATGCCACATCAGACTTTCTGCTTAGTTGGCAACCTTAGCACCTGTCCAAGGTGGAGCATTGGGAGAGGCCTGAGACTTCACGTGGAGTAGTCTTCAAACAGTATCCTGAAGTGCTAGTGAATTGTTCCAAAAACAATCAGACTGTGTAAGTTGCGTTGCAGCTCGCCGTAGTACTACAACTCTGATTTGATCTCTGATACAGGTAATCCCAGCAGTGCCTGCCTCAGGACTTGTTTGATATATACGGTGGTTTGCATGATCCGTGCGTACGGCGGCTGCAACACAATTCTTATCGGTTTCAGCGACACGCAACTGTGGTGCAAAAAACTGATCTTTGATTCGGTTTCGACGCATCGGCGATATGCAGAAAAATGCAAAACCCTAAAATCTCTTGGACTTCATATCGGTCGCCATTGGATACTTTTTCAATCTTGATTGATGAACTCATAGTTGATGTGAATTCTTCCAGGCTGGCTTTTCTTTATCCGGTCAACTGCAAGCTTCTCGATCCCTGTGGGAGATCCCTTCAAGAACTCAACACCATCATGCGCAAGCCCCACGGTGGGCGCCAACTGTCGTGGTTTTGTCACGGCAGATGTCCTAGTGTGAGGACTTATTCGTGAGGCTAACTTATCTATGTGGTAGCTTGAGAGGGGTTGATCGGGATGAGAGACGCGAGGCGGATCATCACACAAGACAAGGATTTAGATAGCTTCGGGCCCCGGGAAATATCATCCGGAATAGCCCTACATGTTGTTTGTTGCTAGGTCTCATTATGCTCATGAGGGAGTCGCCGCATAAACCGGCTCCCCTCTAGTTGTGTCTGGCCTTAGCTATATCTTCTCTTCTTTTTCTCTCCCTCTTTGGGGAGCCCTGCCCCTCCTTATATATGTTGAAGGGGCGGGTTACATGTGGAGTCCTAGTAGGATTAGGACTGGTCTCTCTTCTAATACAAACCGGATACAAGTACGGGTCTTGACTCCTTTTAAGGGAAAGATTCCTCACACCTTTTCTCTTAAACCGGCCCACCATTAACATAAACCGGTCTTCTGGGCCTTGGGCCTTGTCATCCGTCTGTCCCGCCCGCCGGGTTACCAGTGAGTCATAATGTTCAGTCATGTTGCTTGTAAACCGTCTGGTCAGTCCGGGTCGCCGGTGAATTGCCAAGTCCGGTCGGGTTACACCGCGGGGTATATCCCCGACAGTCCCCCTGTGTTCGATGGACGGGGCTCCTCGTCGTTATTCTCGCTTTGCGACCCCTTCTCCTTGTCTCCGGCTTTTAACTTGCCGGCCTGTTTGAAGACCCAACAACTCTGGTGGGTATGATTGGCTGGTTTATCAGGGGTGCCATGGATCTTACATGGATGATCGAGTATGCGGTCCAGGCTGGAAGGGCCCTGATTATTCCTTTTATATGGCTTCTTCCGCTGACCGGACTTGGAGCCACTGAATCCGGCGTTGACCACAGTGTCATCAGTATTGTCACCATTGTTTCGATGCTTGTGCCTGTTGCATCAGGGCTTGCCGTTGCTACTTCTGGCTTCTGAGGTGCCAGGTTCTCTTGCATTGTTATTGCTGGGGGATAGCCAGCTATCTTCGCCCATGCAAAAGCGGGTCATGAGTGCGTGAGGGCCGCCATGGACTTTGACTTTTCTTGGCTGAGGTGTCGGGCGAGCCATTCATCGCGGATGCTGTGTTTGAAGGCCGCTAGAGCTTCGACATCCGGACAGTTGACGATTTGGTTCTTTTTAGTTAAGAACCTAGTCCAGAATTTCCTTGCTGACTCTCCGGGCTATTGGACTATGTGACATAAGTCATCGGCATCTGGAGGTCTGACGTATGTGCCTTGGAAGTTATCGCGGAAGGCGTCTTCTAGGTTTTCCCAGCTGCCAATAGAGTTTTTCGGCAGGCTGTTCAGCCAGTGCCAGGCTGGTCCCTTGAGTTTTAGGGGGAGGTATTTGATGGCTTGAAGATCATCACCGCGGGCCATGTGAACATGGAGAATAAAGTCTTCAATCCATACCACGGGATCTGTGGTTCCATCAGATGATTTGATATTCACGGGTTTGAACCCTTCTGGGAATTCATGTTCCATTACTTCATCAGTGAAGTAGAGGGGGTGTGCGGTGCCTCTATATCGGGCCAGATCGTGACATAGTTCGGATGGAGTCCGTCTAAGGTTTTCGTTTGGCTTGATAGCCGTCGTCACGTGTCGGGGCACGCCCCCTCGATTCATAGATCGATCTGGTCGGACCTGCTTTATTCTTCAGGTCCTGCCGCATGTCATATGTGTATCCCCGAGCTGTTTTATCTCTGCCTTTATGGCGAGGTAGGATGAGCTGGTGTTTGGCTCGAGTTGCCGTTTTGTCCCGACCATGTGGTGGTCGATCAGCCGGATTACGCGTTGATGGTATGGGCTCAAGTGCCTCGTCAGCGAATTGAGGTAGCAGTTTACGCTTCGGGTAACTTTTGGTTGGGCGCTCGAGGCTGTATTCCTCTGCTGCCAGGACATTAGTCCATCTATCATTGAGCAGATGGTGATCAACTTGAAGCTGCTGCTACTTCTTTTTCAGGCTCCTTGCAGTGGCTACTGGCCTTTTCTTAAAGCGCTCCTGCTCGAGAGATTCCTCGGGCACGATAAAGTCTTCGTCGCCGAGGCTCACCTCATCCTCGAAGGGTGGAAGGTAATTACTGTCCTCCGAGTCTTCGTTTGCGGCCTGTTCATCAGGGCTAATTTTCCCATCCTCCTGATCGTCTTGTTCAGAGTTTTGCTTGACGGGGTTTTCTTGGTCTTCGGCATCATCTGGAGTGTCATTGTCTCTCGTGCCAGTATTGATGTCTTTGCTGCGGCATGATCTAGAGCGGCGCCGTCAGCACTTTGGTTGTATCTCGAGAGGTTTATCCTCTACTGCATTTTTCTCATTATCGCTCTCACCCTCCTTGGGTGTATCCACCATGTACACGTCATACGAAGAGGTGGCCATCCAGCGTCCGGTAAACGGCAGGTTTTCGGCTTGCTCCTCTCTGGCATCGTCGTCCATACCATTGATGTCTTCGGAGCCGTAATCAAGCATGTCAGTTAAGTCCTCTACCGTGGCGATGAAGTGGGTGGTGGGTGGGACGTAAAATTCCCCGCTCTCAGCCCCTAGTCCGGGCTGGGCGTAGTTCGGATGTTGCTCCTCCGTAATCACGAGGGATCGCATCAAGTCCAGAGCCTCGCTTAAAGGCGAGGTTTGTTGAGGGAGAAAAGAATCTGTGAAGTATGGCGGGAAGGGAATTCCTCGGCCGAGCTCACATGATGCTGACTCTGAGAGTTCGGAGCCAGCGTCTGGGGAAGAGTCCGTCTTGGTGATGGATGCCGGCGATACTGCTTCCTCTGGCTCTCCCGTACTGGGCCTAGTGGCCGCAGATAGTCTGGCAGGTTTAGAAATCCCGTCTTCGGTACTGGCGAAGCGCTCCAACTCTAAGGCCAGAGCGGAGGTTGGGGTCATGAATCCTTGGAAGATCAAGTCTCCTCGGATATCAGCGACATAATCCAGGTTTCCAAAACTAATCCGGTGACCTGGGGCGTAGCTGTCGATCTGCTCTAGATGGCCAAGCGAGTTGGCCCGTAGTGTGAAGCCGCCGAATACGAAGATCTAGCCGGGGAGAAAAACCTCCCCTAGGGCAGCATCGTTGCAGATGATGGATGGAGCCATCGAACCTTCTGGCGGTGACACAGTGGAACTCTCAATGAAAGCACCAATGTCGGTGTCAAAACCGACAGATCTCGGGTAGGGGGTCCCAAACTGTGCGTCTAAGGTAGATGGTAACAGGAGACGGGGGACACGAAGTTTTACCCAGGTTTGGGCCCTCTTGATGGAGGTAATACCCTACGTCCTGCTTGATTGATATTGATGAGTATGGGGGTTACAAGAGTTGATCTACCACAGGATCGTAATGGCTAAAACCCTAGAAGTCTAGCCTGTATGATTATGATTGCCTCTACGGACTAAACTCTCCAGTTTATATAGACACCGGAGGGGACTAGGGTCGTACAAAGTCGGTTATAGAGAAAGGAATCTTCATATCCGAACGACAGGCTTGCCATCCACGCCAAGGAGAGTCCCATCCGGACACGGGAGAGAGTCTTCTGTCTTGTATCTTCATAGCCCATTAGTCCGGCCCATGTCACACAGGCTGGACGCCCGAGGACCCCTTAATCTAGGACTCCCTCAATCCCACAACGGCCAAATTCGAAGGGAGACAACTAGTACATGCTATCCTGACAAAAGTAGTCTCCGCCTGCAAAAGCCTCTAGTCGTGACACTGCGGTGGGCTCGGCGATGACCTCCATCCTGCCGTCCTGCCGGTCTTGGTCTTGTTGCACCAGAATGGAAACCTTTGGATGATTCCTCGGGACTCCGCGCCTACGCTTGCTTCCTTAGCACCAAAGAGGAAACTGGTACACTACGCACGCTGATGCCCGCCTGGCCTTGGTCATCATGGCTCACGTCATCCGAACCTCATGAGGTGAAGCCTGCATAGAAATCTCCGCTCCTCGGGAGCCAGCCTGAGGAGGCCGCTCCTTGTGGAGGTCTTGGTGGCGTCCGCCTCACGAGGCTTGGCCCCTCGCGAGGGTCTTGAGTTGTTGATGCTGAAGGTGGGCCGTACCAGGCCGTCGATGAAGCCACGCCATGGGCCGCAGGCGCACAAGTCTGGGTACCCCCCGAATGCCTACAGTAGCCCCCGGGCCCAAGGCGCGCTCGAACTTGGCTTTGAGGAAAAGCCAAGGGGCAAGTGTGGAGCACCGCGATCCCTAACCGCCTGCGGCCTTGGTTGATGCGTGGCGATTGATGGGATGTGGGCGTCTCCGCTTCCCCACATGGCCTTAGCAACTATTCCGGGCCGACAAAAAGGCTGGTGCTTGGTGCGGCCTTCATTGCCTTTCCTTTGCCTTGCTCTAGATCCCTTTCTTCCTCTGCTCCAAGTGCCTCCAGATCCGTTGAATCCTTCCCCTAAACTTGCCGCTGATGGCCACCGACAAGGCAAAATCTTCGGCCCTGGCTAAGCACCCGACTTCTTGGTTCGAGCCAGCCCTGAGCGTGTCCACCATCGCTGAGGAAAAGCACCTCGTCGCCGTGCTCCTGCTAACGGCGGGCGAAGGCAATGAGGGGGGGGAGACGGCTCTCCGAGTCGGCTCTGCCAAGCCAGAAGCCTTGGGTGACACCATTTACCCCTTCTTTCTGAACAACGTCTTCGCTGGGCTGGTTCCCCCTTTCTCCAGTTTCTTCTACGCCATCCTCCACCATTACGGGCTCCACGCCCTCCATCTTCATCCCAACTCCATCCTCCTCATGTCAATCTTCGCCTTCTACTACGAGGCGTTCGTGGGGGTGATGCCCTCCGTTGCGCTGTTCTGCCACTTCTTCTACCTCCGGGTAAATAGCGGCCAGTGCTCTGGATGCACCAACTTTATCACGAATCATGGTAGCAACGTGATCTCGAGGGCTGGGAAGAAGGTGGAGGACTTCCGAAACAAGTGGATCTTCATGGACGCCAAGCGCTCCCATGCTCGGCTGGAGCTGCCGACCGCCTTCTCGGTGAAGCTGGACCGGTGGACTCACGAGAAGCTCACCGACCCTCGGGCAGAGCAGTTGCTGGAGCAAATGATGGATGACCTGGACGCGGAGCAGCTGACGAGTGCCATGATCGTCAAGGAGTTCCTGACGCAGCGCCTAGCTCCGCTCCAGGCGCACTCTAGCCCCTTATGGAGCTTCAAGGGTGTGGAAGATGACCTTCGGTTGCGCCCGGACGCCTTTTCCGACGAGGAGCTAAGCAAGGTCATGCGTACCTTGCTCGGGAAGGACTAGGGCGCCCCCCCTGTCGGATCACGGGTTCTGGCAAAACCCTCAAGGACTGGGGTGCACGCGAAGATCTCCCCCCTACCGATCCACGTCCTAACTCAGCTAAGATCTTACGGACTGCTCGGCGAACTCGCAACACAAAGGACACTAGATTTATACTGGTTCGGGCCACCATTGTCGTGTAATACCCTACTCCAGTGTGGTGTGGTGGATTGCCTCTTGGGCTGAGGATGAGTAGTACAAGGGGGGGAACCGCCTCCTGAGGAGAGGTATTCTTGTGCTTGGTGGATGTGGTTGTGAGGATGAACTAGCTCTAGTCTAAGATGAGGTCGCCCCCTAGCTACGGTGGTGGCTAGTCCTATTTATAATGGCCTTGGTCCTCTTCCCAAATATTGAGCGGGAAGGGATCCAACAGTGGCCAATTTGAAAGGGGGCAGCTAGTACAGCTTATCCTGACAAAAGCAGTCTTCGCCTATGAAAGGCTCTGGCGGTGTCGCCGTCTTGGGCTCCACAGTGACCTCCGTCTTGCCGTCCTTTTGGTCTTGGTCTTGTTGCACTGATATGGAAACCTTTGCTTGACGCCTCTGTACTCCATGCCTGCACCTGCTTCCTTAGCACCGAAAAGGAAACAAGGACACTGTGCGCGCTGGCGCGCACCTGGCGCTCGCCTGTCCATGGTCATCATGGCTCGCGTCACTAGAAACTTGCGAGGTTTGCCTGGCCTTGAACTCTCCACCCCTCGCGAGCTAGCCTGGTGATGCCGCTCTTGAGGAGGTCTTGTGTCGCCCGCCTCGTGAGGCTTGGCCCCTCGCAAGGGGCTTGGGTGCTTGCTGGTGAAGATGGGCCATACGGGCCCGCTCGCAGAGCCACGCCGTGGGCCGCAGATAGGCAAGTCTGGGGACCCCCATTCCCAGAACGCTGACAGTAGCCCCTGGGCCCCAGGCGCGCTCGGGCTTGGCTTCGAGGCGAAGCCAAAGGCCAAGGGCGGAGCTCCGCGGGCCCCAATAGCCTGCGGCCTTGGTTGACGCATGGCGGTTGATTGGAAGTGGGCGTCTCCGCTTCCCCATGCTGCCTCGGCAACTGCCTGACTTGACGAGTCCCTACTGCATGCAAGGAAAACCATCATTACCTGTGATCGTGGGGGCCGGCGGTTGGCCTCCCCTTGGCTATAAATGGGAGGGGGCGGAGCCCCCATTGCCCATCTCTTTTTTTGCCTCTCCCGCTTCTTCTCCTTCCTAGCTCCACTCCTTGCTTGTGCAGACATGGCGCCGATCCAGAGGTTCTCGGCCACAGAGAAGGGCAAGGCTCCCCTCACTGAGCCTGAGCTGCTCCCGCCGAAGAAGAGGAGGTCCCATCGCCGCGAGATGGTAGTGAGGCCGGTGGTGTCGCGGCCTTGGTATGAAAGGCCGCCGCCTGGGTACCCACTGCCCTTGTATACTTGTGCCGATGGTTCCGGAGGGGGGGGGCGACGAGCATCGCCGCCCGCGCCAGGGCCGTGGCCGCCACGCAGCGGAGGCGCACGGTGTCACCCCAGGGGTCCACGCGACGGGCTCCTCGCACAAGTTCGTGATATGGGCGGCAATGCCACCGAGCACCTGGATTTGCCTCCCGCAGTTCTTTGCCGCCGAGATGCCGCCGAGGGGCCTTCGCGAGCTTTGGCTGCAACACACCGACTGTGACGCCCCAGCAACCGGAGCGGAGATCGAAGTCGTTGCCTCTGGGAAGATCTTCATGACCCGAGGCTGGGGAGAGATTGCCCGGGTTTGCCACGGGGAGGGCACCCTCACGATCCACTTCAAATACGATGGCGCCTCCGTGCTGTTCTTCAAGGTCTTCGAGGAGGAAGGCCGCCGCCTGGAGTGCTGCCCTGAAGGAGGTCGCCAGGACGACGCTGCAGCAGGCGCTGGGCCCACCACAGGCCTCGCCTGCAGCTCCTCCAGCAACAACGGCAACTCCTGGTGGTCCAGCGTCTCTCCCGAGCTTTACGAGACTCCCGAGACGAGCGACGACAGCTACGTGCCCCCAAGTTCTCGTTGAGCCCGGAGCAAGGCCGCGGCGTCCAGCCGCCGTCGTCGCTGATCTGGATGGGGTTGGCGCCGGCCTCACGTGGCCCAAGTTGATGATGGCATCGGTGACATCTGGCGCGTGTAGATAGAACTCCTAGGAATTCCTTCCCTTTTGTTCCCTGCGAGGAATCAAGAAATGAACCCCGTGGGGGCGCGTAAAGCGTCTGTAATGCCTTTTGTCAATATAGCCCTTATTATGAGGGTTTGTGCAAACATATCCTACCGATGCTCGGCCACCCCTTTCCAATCTCGCGGCAGCTTGGTGCTCTACGCTGACAGGTCCCGGTCCCCAGGCGGCTGCAGCCGTCGCTAGTATGCCAGGTCACGTGCCGTGGTCAAGGCCAGGAGGTGAGCGGCCCGAGGTCCAGTAAGAGCTCCTAAGGCGCGATGCTCAGCAGGTCCCCTTTAGCGTGCAAGCAGCTGTCTTAGGATGGGAAAGGAAGAAAACATTGCCGCAGTAGGGCAGCGAAGGGAGTGAGCGAGGATCTCGTGCCGTAGCGAATGGTGGAACCAGAGCGAGAAGTTATCTTGGCTGTCCGGAGTAGGCTCCTCGAGTCGTGCCAGACTCGTGCGTCGGCCACTGCTGAGTAGCTAGGACAGACCCGTGCGGGCCTTCTAGGTGCTCTGCGTCCTCAGCTCCCGGCCCTCGAGCGATCTCAACCGCCGCTGGTATGCCAGGTCGTGTGCCATGGTCAAGGTCAGGGGTGAGGGCTGGAGAGCCAGTAAGAGCCCCTAAGGTGCGATGCTCAGGAGCCCCCTTTTAACGTGCAAGTGAGTCGCATGAGATAAGAAGGAGAGTTCGCGGTACCGCCTGCTGTTGTCCTCGGGAGGCTCTGCAAGTTCGCGCGAGGATGGGCCTGAGCCGCCGTGGTGATTGCTGGTCTGCCTCTGGTGCGTGAGAGGGGACTCCCTACTGCGGAGAGCCACCGAGGCGTGTATAGCCCCGCCCTGACATGTAGCTTGCATGACAGGGCTAGACGAGGTGTGTCTGGGCACTTGTGGGCCAGCGTGGGACTCACAAGGCCCTACCTCAAGGCGGGTTGCGCCTGGTCTTGGCTTGTTTGCTGTCTTGGTCCTGCGATGTGGTTAGACAACCTGCGCCGAACGAATCTCCTGAGGTTATCGCGCGAGAAAGCCAAGCACCAACGGCCCTAGGAGGTGACGTGAACGGGTCCGGCCCGCCAGACAGAGCTCGGCCGTTGGATTTATCGATGCTGCAGGGACGGGCCCGAGCACATACGCCGTGCCTAATCCTCTCACGCGAAGGGTCCTGAAGAAAGACGATAGGCGCGTGGCTCCCGCGATGGGCGACAATCAAGCAGGTGATAGTCATAGATATATTAAGCATGAAAGGCAACCTAGCTCAGGTAAATGCGTAAACGATATGCGCCACTGGGTCCAGCCCGAGCGGCTTGGGGATGATGCAGCCTGAGGGGCGCCCCCAGCAAGGTAAGCCAAAGACATAAACAAGGAAAGATACATGCCACAGGGACGGACCCACGCGGCCTAGGAATGATGCAGCCCCTTGGGCGCTCCTAGCTAAATGAACTTAGAAAATGTCACCTGGTTCCGTTGATGAAGGGGTGTTGAGGCAGCTGAAGGTACGCGGCGAAGGGGTTGCTCCTCATGAGCCACCGGGGCCCTGAGCCTCGGGAGGCTCTGGGGGTCTGGGTGGTTCCTTGAGGACCGTCTCCATCTCCATAAGGACTGCGTGGTGCCTGGCCTCCTGACCCGCCATGATGCTCCGCAGGTTGCATTGGAAGGCAGCGGCCATGCTCGGCAGGCCGAACGACATGCGAACGTAGCGGTGGACCTTCGCAGCGCCCGACACGCGAAGGCCAGAAGCGCTCCTGAGATGCGGCTTGGTTGAGCCCTGGTATGTCAATGCAGACACGCAGCTCACCACCCTCGCCTGGGTGGGGAGCAGCGCCAGGTAGGCGGCGGTCACTGCGTATTGCTCTTGCTTCCTGAAGCTCCTGACATACCTCGGTGATGAACTCCTGAGCACCGGGCGCTCCTTGCCCAGTGTCCTCCTGAAGGAGACGTGCCGTGAAACACGCCTCCAAGTGGTGCCCGAGCGCCTCCCTCGTGACGTTGGCGAGGTCTAAGGCCCTCCAAAAGAGAGCCCCCGAGCCATGCCCGAGGAGGGCGGCGGGCGTGCCTTCCTATGCGATAGAGGGAGGCGTCCCAAGTGCAGGCGCCGATCCTGATGAGGTGCCACTTGCGGTGCTGCCCTTCTAAGGTCCGGCACGGAGTTGCTGCTTCTTCTTCTTGGGGACGACCTCCGGAGGGTACCGAGCTGCATTGTGGTCGGGGTCTTCGATTGACGCTGCTTGGAAGGTGCGCTCGAGGGAGCACACCGCATCTCTTTCTTCACAGGGGACTGTGATGATCCCGCCGCTTCCTGGCATCTTTAGGACATTGTAGCCGTGGTGCATCATGGCCATGAACTTGGCCAGGGCCGGATACCCGAGGATGGCATTGTATGGCAGACGGATGTGGGCGACGTCGAAGTCGATGAGCTCGGTGTGGCAGTTGTTGCGCTGCCCGAAGGTGACTGGGAGGCGGACCTGACCGATCGGCGTGGTGGAGCCGTTGGTCACTCGTGAGAAATGCTTGGTGGGCTGAAGCTGATCATACGGCACTTGGAGGCTGTCGAACGTCTCGACAGATAGGACGTTGAGCCCTGCACCGCCGTCGATGAGGGTCTTGGTGACTTGCACGTTGCTGATGACGGGTGAACAAAGCATCGAGAGGACGCCGGTGGTAGCCGCGCACTTGAGCTGGTCTGCTGAGCTGAACGTGATGGCTCACTGGGACCACCTGAGCGGGCGCGTGGCCTCGAGCTTGTGGAGGACTGCCTTCACCTCATGAGCAAACTGTTTGAAGATACGCTGTGAGGCTGGGGCTTGAGCTCCGCCCAAGATGCAGGCGATGGCACGCGGCTCTTGGAAGCCCCTAGCCCCCTCGTCTTAGTGGTGGTCGTCATTCCTTCTTGGTGGTGGAGGCAGCGGAGGAAGTCCCGCGTTGCCCTGAGGGTGATCCTCATGAGGCTGATCCCTCCAGGCGCCCTCGGGAGGCTGATCCTGCCAGTGGTCCTCACGAGGCCGGTCGCGCCACTCCTGGCGCGGGCCACAGTCATCCCAGCGTCCGCCACCACGTCCTCCTCGGCTGTAGCCTGGTCATTGCGCTCGGGGCGTCGACTGAAGCGTCATTATCGAATGGCCCTGACCTCTTGACAGTCGCTGGTGTTGTGGCTATGCAGGTTATGGAAGGCGCAGAATGGCCAGCTGCTCTTGGATGACTCGGGCCGCGCTTTGTGTCCGGTTCCGCCGCTAGCACGGCTGCTCCCTTGCGCTTCACGTCTTTGGCCTTGGCTTTCTTCTCCTCTGGGTCCGCAGCCGGGAGCTCGAGGAGGGAGAGGCGCCCCTCCTCAGCTCTTGCGCACTTGGTCTCCAGGTTGAACAGCTCCAGAGATGTGCACAACTCCTCATGGATGGCGAGCTCCTCCTTCATCTTGATGTCGCAGACGCCATCGGAAAACGCATAGATGATGGCTCGTCCGTCACCTTGGGGATCTTGAGGCAAACGTTGTTGAAGCGCTAGATGTACTTCTGGAGGGGCTCTCCTAGTTGTTGCTTGACGCGGCGCAGGTCACCCGCAGCCGGTGGGCGGTCGCAAGTGCCCTGGAAGTTGGCGACAAAACGGTCGCGCATCTCGTCCCAGGAGGAGATCGAGCCTGGAGGCGGATTTAGGAGCCTGGAGCGGGCACCATCCTTGAGAGCCATGGGAAACCAGTTCGCCATGACCTTCTCGTCGCCGTTGGCTGCCTCGATGCTCAGCTCATAGAGCTGCAGGAACTCCGCAGGGTCGGGGGTGCTGCCGTAGCGAGGAGGAAGATCCGGCTTGAACTTGCCCGGCCAAGCGACGCTACGCAGCTCAGGAGTGAAGGCGCGGCATCCTGCCATGGTCACCGGGACTCTGCGCTGGTGGAGAACTTGTCCTTGATGGGGTCCGCGCACTGCCACTGCAGGTGGCATGTGATTTTTCTGTGGTGGTGCAGGGAGCGCGGGGGCGTTTTCTCGCGGCCGAGGGACTTCTTGGCAGCTTCTTTCTTCTTGCGCGGCCGCCGGACGCGGCAGGTCGTGTCGTGGGGCCGCGCTCCTGGGCACTAAGACTCCGTCTTGGAGCAGAGGTGGTGGAGGCGCTTCTTGGGCCACGCCGCCCGCGGCTGGCAGAGGGCGAGGTAGCGAGAGGGACGACACAAGGGAGCCCCCTGCGGCGCTGACAAGCTCGGCGATGCGGTCGAGCCAGTCCTCGTAGAGGTCGTCGATTGGGCGATAGCGCAGGAGCTTGCGCGCCATGCACAGAGCGGCCTGCGCGTCTACGGGAACGCGACGAGCGTGGGACGACGAACCGGTCGGGGTCTGCGATGGAGTGGCGGTCCCGCCGCAGCAAGGGGTGTAGCGAGGATGCTTGCTGCTCGTTCCCTGCCGGGCTGGTGGCGGCATTGGCGGCAGGCGACGGAGAACGATGAGGCACCCCGCCGGTGGTAGCCGTTTGAGCAACGCGGGCGGCAAGGGCAGCCCAGTGCTCAACGCGTGCACGGTGAGCGTCCGACATGGAGACGATGAGACGATAGGACGCGGAGCTACGAAAGGGGAGTTTCGGTGCACCCCTACCCGGCGCGCCAAATGTCGGATCACGGGTTCCGGCAAAACCCTCAAGGTTCGAACACTGGGGTGCGCGCGAAGATCTCCCCCCCTACCGAGCCACGTCCTAACTCAGCTAGGATCTTACGGACTAGCTCGACGAACTCGCAACACAAAGGACACAAGATTTATACTGGTTTGGGCCACCGTTGTGGTGTAATACCCTACTCCAGTGTGGTGTGGTGGATTGCCTCTTATGCTGAGGATGAGTAGTACAAGGGGGAGAACCGCCTCTTGAGGAGAGGTGTTCTTGTGCTTGGTGGATGTGGTTGTGAGGATGAACTAGCTCTAGTCTAAGATGAGGTCGCCCCTAGCTACGGTGGTGGCTAGTCCTATTTATAGTGGCCTTGGTCCTCTTCCCAAATATTGAGCAGGAAGGGATCCAACAGCGGCCAATTTGAAAGGGGACAACTAGTACAGCTTATCCTGATAAAAGCAGTCTTCGCCTGTGAAAGGCTCTGGCGGTGACGCCATCTTGGGCTCCACGGTGACCTCCGTCTTGCCGCCCTTCTGGTCTTGGTCTTGTTGCACCAATATGGAAACCTTTGCTTGACGCCTCGGTACTCCGCGCCTGCGCCTGCTTCCTTAGCACCGAAGAGGAAACAAGGACACTGTGTGCGCCGGCGCCCGCCTGGCGCCCGCCTGTCCTTGGTCGTCATGGCTCGCGTCACTAGAACCTCGCGAGGTTTGCCTGGACTTGAAATCTCCGCCCCTCGCGAGCCAGCCTGGTGAGGCCGCTCCTGAGGAGGTCCTGTGTCGCCCACCTCACGAGGATTAGCCCCTCGCGAGGGTCTTGGGTGCTTGCTGGTGAAGATGGGCTGTACGGGCCCGCTCGTAGAGCCATGCCATGGGCCACAGGCAGGCAAGCCTGGGGACCCCCGTTCCTAGAATGCTGACACCCCCGGAAGCCCATCTCCTGCTGTACCATAGCAAGGACGGGGAGAGGGTGGCCGCCACCATGCATGTCTTCGACGAGCAAGGGCTCGTGCCACTGAAGCCTTCCCTACCCCTGGGCTCCCCGGTGCCGGTGTCCTCCGGTGAGCCCGAGGAGGAGGAGAAGACAGACTCCGAGGTGACCTTGGAGGAGGTGGAAGAGACCTCTCCCCGCGGCAGAACGAGCTCCTTCGGGCCTTCTCTGATGACGACGATGCTGGTGAGCACCCAGTCAGTGAGTCGCCACTCTCCACCGGGTCACCACGAGGTCCGGCGGCACCCCTAGAAGTGGCTGAGGCTGGGGATCCCAAAGAAGGATAGGTCGGCGCTGATTCCCCAGGGCAGCGGCTCCATGTCGTCACCGGCCGCCACCATCGCAGAGCCGGCCGCGCACTCGTCCGCCCCGGAGAGCGCGATGACGCCCATGCCAGGGAAGCTTGCGCTCCTAGGCAGGAAGAGGGATTTTGTCATCGAGGATCAGTAAGTGTATCTCCTTGCCCTTGCTCTTGATCTCGACGTAGTACGCAATGTCTCCATCTCGATGCCAGGCTAACTTCAGCGGCGAAGAGGAAGAAAGAGGACACTGGAGCCGCCGAGGCTAAGCGACCTGACATGGTCACAACAACTCCAGCGCAGAAGGGCGAGGCTGTCTCTCATGCTCCTGCGGCAGGGTTACCCCCTCCCCCGAGGCTTTGGGGCCCAGCCTCAGGAGAAGACGGTCCCTGCGGCCAAGCCGACTCTGGAGGCGCTCGGCCTTAGTTCGTCTGCTGAGGACCCGGGGGCTCTAGAGCCCCCAGCCCTCTCCGCTGCTGCTGCTGCTTCACCGGTCTTGACTTTGGTGCCGTCTCATCCCCCAGCCATCATGTCGATGGGTAATGGTTCTTCTGCCACGCGTGGTGTCCTGGAGGAGGCCTTCTCCACACTGGATCGGCTCCGGGACGATCTTCAGGGCCCCGACCAGCACAGGGCGTCGGGGCGCATGGAGCTGGTCTCGGGGTGGCTCCAGGCCGACACGTCCGTTAGGGCGGCCTGGGCCCAGGCCGTGGCAGCCTCAGAGGAGGGCCAGAAGGTGGCCGTTCTAGCACTAGTGCAGCGAGGTGCTATACAAACGGTTTTTAACCCCTTTCCGCGATGGCATTTGGAACCGTCGCCTAGTGAGTGACGGTGATAGGGGGTCCTTCCCACAGGACCCAAAAACCGTCAGGGATATTCCCTCCTGGCACACACACTCAGCAAAATGAGGTCGTGTGCGACCGGCGAGCGCTCAAATATGGAAATACGTATAGTAGAGCTAAAAAAATACAATTATACATGCAAAATTGTTTCCGGCCGCAAGTACATCCCACACAGTCAGTCCCCGCTAAACGTTTCTATTCGTATGTACATCCCGCACAGTTGCTCCAAGGAAAACGTTTCCGTTCATAGGTACATCACACACAATTTTCCCTGTTAAATCGTTTGTGATAGCCTTGCCATTGCACACGATATTAACAATTTTATCGTTTGCGTTATTGAATGCATCACACACGGTGCGTAGAAGAAACGTGTGGCAATGGCTGTCCATCGCACACAGTTTTTATGTGGTAACCTTTGCGCCAGGTGGCCTAATGCAAACAGTTTTCAAGAGGATGTCGTGTGTGATTGTTCATTGATCTAACATGGTTTATTCCTAGAAACTATGTGCGTTATTGAATGCATCACACACGGTGTTTTCTCAATAACCATTTGCAATAGGAAAAACCAATTTGCAGGCTAATTATCCAATTATTAATAATCCATTTATTAATCTAATTGACTTTTCATATTAAGCACACAATATATTTCATTTTCATAATTGAAATACATCGGAGTACAACATCATATAGCTTCAACACTCAGCTACCCCATTACACAACTACACCAGCACCAAGTTTCACATGCAAAATCTATAACCTTTCAAAATTAGCATCATTGATGGTACATAGACAGATGTATCTCATCTGGAAAACTGCTAAAGCAGAAGGCGGATATTGAGCCTTCATTGATGTTGAAGGTCTTTGTAACTTTAGGCCAGTGCCTATGGATGATTGTCCGTCCATCCTTCGTCCTCTTTAGGAACACTTAAATATTGAACCATGGGTGTTGTATGAATACCTTCCTCGCCTCCTGACCATACAAGTGGTTTGAGAGGTAATGATCGGTGAACTGCTTTGGAAAGTCCTCAAAACAAGGATGTGCATAAATATCTTCTCTATATTGGAAATGGGGCAAAGGAATAAAAAAAGGCAAGGTATAATAGTTAGTACCATCCTGTAGTGAACTGATGTCTTCTTCATTGTGCAGACAAAGATCTTGTTGTTTTTTGTCGCTAGTTTCTTTATCCTAACATTCTTTCCGAGTTTCTTGACTTGACTGATATTCATGGACAACTCATTTCCCCATATGCAAAAAGGGCCGAACAGTGGGTCAAAACCTCTAACAACAGGACCTACATGTGCAAGACCAAATTGTTAAAAACCTAAATATTAGAAAGGTTCCTGCAATTGCACAATAATGTGCTATTAGACAACGGACCATGCATGTGCTAACCTCGATTGTAAACCATAGTGCTTCCCATTGTTTCCCTGCAACACATATAAGGTAGTTAGTCATCAGGTTAAGTAACGGTTCACATGCTATCAGTAAAATATGTTGATGAAAAATAAGCACATTGCAGATTCATCAGATTAATTCAAGCCACATGGAAAACCCATTTATCCAAACCAAGCATGATTAAGAACTAGGAAATATAGCACCTATATATGTTTCTCATGTATTAAGTGCAGCCAAATTCGATTTATTCCTCACATGCACAACAATACAAAATTCTACCCACGACAATTGGACATCGCATTGCAGAATTGAACCAAGCAGTTAACCGAACACCACAACAAATGAACCAAACATTAACTGAGCACCACATTGCACAATATAACATACTCCTAATAGAAGATCAGACAGTTAACCAAACCAAGCATGCTTAACAACTTGGAAATATAGCAATAGTAGTTGTTTCTCATGTATTTAGTACATCCAAATTCAATTTATTCCTCACATGGTATGCAATAACAAAATGCACCCATAACAATTGAACATCACATTGCAGAATTGAACCAAACAAAACAGTTAACTAAGCACCACAACAAATGAACCAAATGTTAACTGGGCACCACATTGCACAATATAACATACTCCCAATAGAAGATCAGACACTTAACCAAACCAAGCATGCTTAACAACTTGGAAGTATAGCAATTGTATTTGTTTCTCATGTATTTAGTACAACTAAATTCGATTTATTTCCCACATGGTATACAATAACAAAATGCACCCATAAAAATTGAACATCGCATTGCAGAATTGAACCAAACAACCAACCGTGTCGCGTCGTTGGCGCACGAGGTGTCCACGGTGGCCTCGACTGTGAGGTGCTCCTCCAAGATCCGGGGGTCGGCACGAATGGCAACCATTGCGACCTCATCCACGCGTGCAGTCGCGATTTGCTTCTCCGCTGCCAAATGCTCCTTGAGATCCTGGCTATACTGCACGCACCATGGCTTAGGGAGGCGCTTATTTGGTGGAGGGGTCAGTGATTTGGGTGGAAGGTGTCGCGCTGGCGGTCGGGGCATGTGGGATGTGGAAGGAGGAGGAGGATGGGGGTTGGGTGTGGATTACCTACCTGGATAGGCGAGGCCGAGCAACGTGAAGGAGGGTCGCCGGCAAGGAGGCGGCGCTGCAACCAAGGAGTGAAGGTTTCAACTTGGAAAGGAAGGCGGAAACAGGGGAAATGTGGCTTTTGGCAAGGGGGAGGGGGCGGGGAGGTAGATATTTCCGTGGAAGCCAAAATTTTGGAATGCTTCAGTGAAAAAACTAGCGCGCAAAGTGTCATCAAACATGGTCCCTTATTCAGAACTGTGTATGATATGTGAACATCACAAACGATTCAGATAGCTTATCCCATGTGTGACGAGTTTGAACGTCAAAAATTTTGGTTCGAATTTCCCTGGTTACAGTGGTCATCCACGTCATTGCATAATTTGGGTACACAAAGGAGAGTACAACACACCCACACTTCTTAATCGACCAAGTTCAGCAATTAAACAGAGCTAGCTGACCTAAACATTACTCTAACAAATTAAAGACCGATGCTCTTAATTAAACAAAACAAAGAGTACTACTACGGCTGGTGCTCATCGATCTCCGCCGCCGCCTCCATGTCCAGCTCACGCCTGATGGTCTCCTGGGGAAGGGGCTTCATGGCATCAATTGCACCATACTCGGCAAGCATCTCGCCATCTGCGTCTGCCATATCTTTGGAATAGGCTTCCACGAGATGGGCGTGGGCGGCCGCGATCTGGGATTTGGTGGGCTCCTTCATAGCAAGGTATGCCGTGCAGGAACAGACGGCTGCTCCAACTTTCTTGGCGATTGCCAACTCTTCGGCCGTGGGTTGCCGACCGTTGTCGGAGAAGCTTCATTCGATTTGTGTGGTGACCGCCACGAGCTGGGCGTGGACAGCCTCGACATGGTGGTGGACAGCCTCCATCAGGGCTAAGGCCGCCGTTGTGGAATGGACATCTGCTATGCTGCTCTTGCCAGTTGCTATCCCTAAGGCAGATGTTGTTGCCGCCTCCTGAGAAGCAACAACGACCGTTTGGGCTACCTTGGCCGCCCGGACGCAGATTGCAGTCACCCTCATGAAGCTTGTTAGCACGCGCCTGGCGGCTACAGCCGCGCTCTCGCCGGAGTGGGCCGCCGAAGTTGCCCTCATGACGCGGGTCCACGTTCCCATCTTTCACCGGTGATGATTGAACAGTGAAATGATATTTGAGGAGCGGGCTAGTGTGCTTGACACTCCAACGGTGCTCCAAGATATTTTGTGCCGCATCTCACACGGTTGGTGATAATAAACAATGCGCGATCTACTTGATTTTTTGTCTTGATTTGAATTATGTAATGAGGTCACAGCTGCAAAGGATGGTGTTTGAATTGCTAGAACTTATATCCACAGTGAACAAGCAACTATAGGTGTGTCGTCAAAAAAATTGGAATTATCCAGGGTTCATTTGGAAGTTTTTATACATTAACTTGGTATTGAAGGCATTTCAGGTGCATAATTCAAATTTTAACAACATGCACATGCTCCAGTGCATATAAACGGGTTGAAAAATCAAATATGCGTCCTTGATTGCATGCTCAGGTCCCATGTAAGAAATGGGAATGAATGTCAAACACCCTGCCACCGTAACTCGGTCGCAAACAATGAGATACATGGTTTTTAAATTCTAGTAAATCCAAAACTCGTCTGAAATTCATGAAACTTGGCATGCTATCATGGAGCGGCATCAACATGCTGTGGTACAACTTTTGTCCCATTTGGGGAAGGTTTGGGTATAAGCTTCCCCCAAAGCAGAGATTCTCACAACAAGCGTGATGGCTTCGGTACGGAACATGCCACCTTTGGGGACGAAACGATATCCGATGCCTCTTATTGCTTTCAAAAAATATTTAGTGTCAACAAAGAACAACACGAGTGTTGCGTTTAATTTTGGAATTTTTCGGGGTTCGTTTGGACATTTTTATACATTAACTTGGTTTTCCAGGCATTTTATGTGCATAATTCAAATTTGAACTACATGCACATGCTCCAGTGCATATAAATTGGTTGGAAAATCAAATTTGTCTCCTTCGGTGCATGCTTAGGTCCCATGGAAGAAATGTGAATGAATTTCAAACACGCTGCCACCGTCACTCAGCCGCAAACATTGAGATACTTTGTTTTTAAATTCTAGTAAATCCAAAACTCTTCTCAAATTCATGAAACTTGTTATGCTATCATGGAGTAGCATCAACATGCCGTGGTAAACTATTTGTCCCATTTGGGGCAGGTTTGGGTATAAGCTTCTCCCAAACCAGAGCTTCCCACAACAAGTGTGATGGTTTCGCTAGGGAACGTGCCACCTTTGGGGACGAAACGATATCCATTGCCTCTTATTGCTTTCAAAAATTTTCTAGTGTCAACATAGAACAACAGGAGTTTTGTGTTTAATTTTGGAATTTTTCGGGGTTCGTTTGGGCATTTTTATACGGTAACTAGGTTTTCCAGGCATTTCTTGTGCATAATTCAAATTTGAACTACATGCACATGCTCCAGAGCATATAAATTGGTTGAAAAATTAAATTTGTGTCCTTCGGTGCATGCTTAGGTCCCATGCAAGAAATGGGAATGAATTTCAAACACCCTGCCACCGTCGCTCGGCCGCAAACATTGAGATACTTGGTTTTAAAATTCTAGTAAATCCAAAACTCGTCTGAAATTCATGAAACTTGGCATGCTATCATGGAGCGGCATCAACATGCCATGGTAAAATTTTTGTCCTATTTGGGGAAGGTTTTGGTATAAGCTTCTCACAAACCAAAGCTTTTCACAACAAGCATGATGGTTTCGGTAGCGAACATGCCAGCTTTGGGGATGAAACGATATCCGTTTCCTCTTATTGCTTTCAATTTTTTTCCAGTGTCAACATAGAACAACATGAGGGTTGTGTTTAATTTTGGAATTTTTCGGGGTTAGTTTGGATATTTTTATACATTAACTTGGTTTTCCAGGCATTTTTGGTGCATAATTCAAATTTGAACTACATGCACAAGCTCCAGTGCATATAAATAGGTTGAAAAATTAAATTTGTGTCCTTTGGTGCATGCTTAGGTCCCATCAGGAAATGGGAACGAATTTCAAACACCACGCCACCGTCACAAGGTCGCAAACATTGAGATACTTGGTTTCTAATTTCTAGTAAATCGAGAACTCGTCTGAAATTCATGAAACTTGGCATGCTATCATCGAGCGGCATCAACATGCTGTGGTAAATGTTTTGTCCCATTTGGGGCAGGTTTGGGTATAAGCTTCTCCCAAACCAGAGCTACTCATAACAAGCATTATAGTTTCGGTAGGGAACGTGCCACCTTTGGGGACGAAACGATATTCATTGCCTTTTATTGCTTTTAAATTTTTTCTAGTGTCAACATAGAACAACAGGAGTGTTGTGTTTAATTTTTGATTTTTTCACGGTTCGTTTGGACATTTTTATACATTAACTGGGTTTTCCAGGCATTTTATGTGCATAAATCAAATTTGAACAACATGCACATGCTCTAGTGCATATAAATTGGTTGAAAAATCAAATATGTGTCCTTCAGTGCATGCTTAGATCCCATGCAAGAAATGGGAATGAATCTCCAACACCCTGCCATCGTCACTCGGCCGCAAACATTGAGATACTTGGTTTCAAAATTCTAGTAAATCCAAAACTCCTCTGAAATTCATGAA
This sequence comes from Triticum urartu, assembly GCF_003073215.2. Taxonomy (NCBI): domain Eukaryota; kingdom Viridiplantae; phylum Streptophyta; class Magnoliopsida; order Poales; family Poaceae; genus Triticum; species Triticum urartu. The sequence continues at coordinate 485,729,626 of NC_053025.1, forward strand.
ACTTGGCATGCTATCGTGGAGCGGCATCAACATGCTGTGGTAATTTTTTTGTCCCATTTGGGGCAGGTTTGGGTATAAGCTTCTCCCAAACTATAGCTTCTCGCAACAAGCATGATGGTTTCGGTAGGGAACGTGCCACCTTTGGGGACGACACGATATCCGTTGCCTCTTATTGCTTTCAAAATTTTTCTAATGTCCACATAGAACAATGGGAGAGTTGTGTTTAATTTGGAATTTTTCAGGGTTTGTTTGGACATTTTTATACATTAACTTGGTTTTCCAGGTATTTCAGGTGCATAATTCAAATTTGAACTACATGCACATGCTCCAGTGCATATAAATTGGTTGAAAAATTAGATTTTTGTCCTTCGGTGCATGCTTAGGTCCGATGCAAGAAATGAGAATGAATTTCAAACACCCTGCCACCGTCACTCGGTCGCAAACATTGAGATACTTGGTTTTTAAATTCTAGTAAATCCAAAAATCGTTTGAAATTCATGAAAATTGGCATGCTATCATGGAGCGGCATCAACATGGCGTGGTAAATTTTTTGTCACATTTGGGGCAGGTTTGGGTCTAAGCTTCTCCCAAATCAGAGCTTCTCACAACAAGCATGATCGTTTCGGTAGGGAACGTGCCACCTTTGGGGACGAAATGATATCCATTGCCTTTTATTGCTTTCAAAAAATTTCAAGTGTCAACATAGAACAACAGGATTGTTGTGTTTAATTTTGGAATTCTTCGGAGTTTGCTTGAACATTTTTATACATTAACTGGGTTTTCCAGGCATTTTGTGTGCATACTTCAAATTTGAACAACATGCACATGCTCCAGTGCATACAAATTGGTTGAAAAATCAAATTTGTGTCCTTCGATGCATGCTTAGGTCCCATGCAAGAAATGCGAATGAATTTCAAACACCCTACCACCGTCACTTGGCCGCAAACATTGAGATACTTGGTTTTAAAATTCTAGTAAATCCAAAACTCGTCTGAAATTCATGAAACTTGGCATGCTATCATGGAGCGGCATCAACATGTAGTGGTAAAAATTTTGTCCCATTTGGGGCAGGTTTGGGTATAAGCTTCTCCCAAACCAGAGCTTCTCACAACAAGCGTGATGGTTTCAGTAGGGAATGTACCACCTTTTGGGACAAAACGATATCCGTTGCCACTTATTGCTTTCAAAATTTTCTAGTGTCAACATAGAACAACAGGAGTGTTGTGTTTAATTTTTGAATTTTTCATGGTTCGTTTGGACATTTTTATACATTAACTGGGTTTTCCAGGCATTTTATGTGCATAAATCAAATTTGAACAACATGCACATGCTCTAGTGCATATAAATTGGTTGAAAAATCAAATATGTGTCCTTCAGTGCATGCTTAGGTCCCATGCAAGAAATGGGAATGAATCTCCAACACCCTGCCATCGTCACTCGGCCGCCAACATTGAGATACTTGGTTTCAAAATTCTAGTAAATCCAAAACTCCTCTGAAATTCATAAAACTTGGCATGCTATCGTGGAGCGGCATCAACATGCTGTGGTAATTTTTTTGTCCCATTTGGGGCAGGTTTGGGTATAAGCTTCTCACAAACCAGAGCTTCTCAGAACAAGCGTGATGGTTTCGGTAGGGAACGTGCCACCATTGGGGATGAAACGATATCCGTTACCTCTTATTGCTTTCACAAAATTTCTAGTGTCAACATAGAACAACAAGAGTTTTGTGTTTAATTTTGGAATTTTTCGGGGTTCGTTTGGACATTTTTATACATTAACTGGGTTTTCCAGGCATTTCAGGTGCATAATTCAAATTTGAACTATAGGAACATGCTCCCGTGCATATAAATTGCTTGAAAAATTAAATTTGTGTCCTTTGGTGCAAGCTTAGGTCCCATGCAAGAAATGGGAATGAATTTCAAACACCCTTCCACCGTCACTAGGCTGCAAACATTGAGACACTTGGTTTAGAATTCTAGTAAATCCAAAACTCGTCTGAAATTCATGAAACTTGGCATGGTATCATGGAGCGGCATCAACATGTCATGGTAAATTTTTTGTCCCATTTGGCGTAGGTTTGGGTATAAGCTTCTCACAAACCAGAGCTTCTCGCAACAAGCGTGATGGTTTCGGTAGGGAACGTGCTACCTTCGGGGACGAAATGATATCCGTTGCCTCTTTTTTTTGGCTTAAAAAAATTTTCTAGTGTCAACATAGAACAATAGGAGTGTTGTGTTTAATTTTGGAATTTTTCGGGATTCGTTTGGACATTTTTATACATTAACTTGGTTTTCCAGGCATTTCAGGTGCATAATTCAAAGTTGAACTACATGCACATGCTCCAGTTCTTATAAAGTTGAACTACATGCACATGCTCCACCTTTGGGGACGAAACGATATCCGTTGCCTCTTCTTGCTTTCAAAAATTTTCTAGTGTCAACATAGAACAACAGGAGTGTTGTGTTTAATTTTGGAATTATTCGAGATTCGTTTGGACATTTTTATACATTAACTTAGTTTTGTAGGCATTTCAGGTGCATAATTCAAATTTGAATTACATGCACATGCTCCAGTGCATATAAATTGGTCGAAAAATCATATATGTGTCCTTCAGAGCATGCTTAGATTCCATGCAAGAAATGGGAATGAATTTCAAGCACCCTGCCACCGTCACTCGGCCGCAAACATTGAGATACTTGGTTTTTAATTTCTAGTATATCCAAAGCTCATCTAAAATTCATGAAACTTGGTATGCTATCATGGAGCGGCATCAACATGCTGTGGTAACATTTTTGTCACATTTGCGACAGGTTTGAGTATAAGCTTCTCACAAAACAGAGCTTCTCACAACAAGCGTGATGGTTTCGGTAGGGAACGTGCCACCTTTGGGGACGAAACAATATCCGCTGCCTCTTATTGCTTTCTAAAATTTTCTAGTGTCAACATATAACAATAGGAGTGTTGTGTTTAATTTTGGAATTTTTCGGGGTTCGTTTGGACATTTTATACATTAACTGGGTTTTCTAGGCATTTTATGTGGATAATTCAAATTTGAACTACATGCACATGCTCCAGTGTGTATAAATTGGTTGAAAAATCAAATCTGTGTCCTTCGGTGCATGCTTTGGTCCCATGCAAGAAATGGGAATGAATTTCAAACACCATGGCACTATTGATTGCCGGCAAAATGTTTAGATTCTTTGTATTAAAATTTTAGTAAATCCAAAACTCGTTTGAAATTCATGAAACTTGGCATGCTATAATGGAATGGCACCTGCCATGTTGTGGTATTTTTTGTGTCCATTTTGAGAGAAGGCACACTTGAATAACAGCCAACAAAGGCATTTTGAAACAAATAGCAGCCGCTGTAACATCTCAAACATTATATATAATTTAAATTGTGTGCGTTCTGTTAACCATTCATGTGACGCCACGCCTCACTCTTTTAATGGCTAGGAGGTGCTGTGCGGATAGGTGCTTGAGTGCTTGAGTAAACGGGAGGCGTGCGAGCTGTACTCCAATGCGTAGGCTCACCGGGAAGCGTGCGAGCTATACACCACGCAGGCTCACCGGGAAGCGAGCCCTTTGACTTCCATGGACGTCTGCCTTGCTCACATCCTCTCCATTAATGGTGCCCAAGCCGCAGTTTAATATGGTTTTTAAATATAAAACATTCATCACAAATGTTTTGGTTAGAACACCCATATGCAAAACCGATAACTTCCCCATGAAGCCAAGGGAAAATGTGCCTTGCAGGATTTGTGCATCGCAAACGTTTTAGTTAGAACACCCGTATGCAAACCGACAACTTCCCCAGGAAGACAAGAGAAAATGTGCCAAGCAGGATTTCTGCAACTCTTGATCGCAAACATTTTAGATAGAACACCCATATGCAAAGTGAGAGCTATGGTCTTCCCCCTTAAGTCGAGGGAAAATTCGCAGCGCAGGATTTGTGCATCCTTCAACGCAAACAGTTGTTTTGGATGACCCATGTGCAACCACGTACAAAAAATTTGGTAAAATTTGCATCTGTCATATTGGGTATGTTGCCATTTGTCAAACTGGAAAGATAGACATTTGTTGATCTAGTAACATTGCCATTTGTCAATCCTTGTAACTCTGCGATTTGTCAAAATATGCAGCTAAAAATCACTAGCACTATCTAATTTTTTCAACTATAATTCAGTAATTAAGCATAGATTTCATTCATAGATTAAGCAGTCATTCTTAATTTATACAAACAGTTCAACTCGACAGCTGTACCGACCAAACTTTTCCCCAATTGTTGCCAACCACGTACTGAAATATCTAGTTCAACTATATATACTAGCTAATTTTAAGTACGTTGTACAGTTCCACCACACATCTCAGATGAACTAAACAAAATAGCCCCTAAATACTACTACTACTATGGAGGGGCTTTGAGCTACTTCCGACATCCTCTCCTCTGCCGAGCGCGCTCAGTAAGAGGTAGAGGAAGAGGAGGAGCCTACCGACGAGCTGGACAAATGCAATATGGTGCCTGCCGCTGCTGCACGTTCAGCGACGCTCGCCAGCTTGAATGCCCACTCCCGCTCTAGATGATCCCTCTCGAAGCGGCCGAACTACTCATAGATCTCCTAATTCCCCGCCTCTGCGTCGACGTGTGCTGCGGCCATGGCTGCAGTATGTTTCTTTGCATGCTCAATGAGGTGCTCCTCATCCTCCCGCGGGAACTCGATGTAGCGTGCAAGGTCGCTGATGCACGTGCGGGCCTCCACCTCCGCCTCCCTCCTTTGGGCAGCGGTGGCGGAGCGGGTGATGATGCAGGCGGTCGACGGTGGGCTAGCGGCCACAGCGGCTGATGATGGGGTGGCGGCCACAACAGCCACCTCCCGCCTTCGGGCAGCTGTGGGAGAGCGGGTGATGGCCGACAGTGGGGTGGCGTCCACGACGGTCACCTCCCGCCTTCGGGCCGCGGTGGCAGAGCGGGCGATGGCCCTGGCTTTCGACGGTGGTGTGGCGGCAATGACGGGCAACAACAGCGGATGGGCAGCGGCAGCGGAGCGTGTGGTGGGTGTTCCGTGCACACCCAACAGGGATGCCACGCGCATTACACTATGCCAGGGACTAAGCCGCTGCCATGGTGTAGCCTCCCAGCTGGAGCTGTCCTCTGATGATGGTGGAATGGCTGAGCGACGACGGTAGACCGGTGCCATTGGCGATTGTGGGAGAAGCAGACAAGATAAGCTACAGGGAGGAAGGAGAAATTATGACGCAGGACTCGCCGGCCGTGAGGGTTTATATAGCATGCCGGTAAAGCATTGGGGTTTTGGGGGATTTCATCGAGTCGGGCGGGAAGCTTGCGCGGGAACCTGCGAGGTTGCGCGGGAACGGTCTCACAGATGATTCATTGGCGCCACTTCGAGCCACAGTTTGGCCAAAAGAACGCCCCCGTGCGGTGCACAAGTTTGCGTTGTAAGCCGTCTGTGGCAGCGGGGTGACAAGACATGCGAGAGGAGGACGAAAGGACGCGCACACATACGGTTAATACAAAAAATGTTTGTGATTTAATTACCTACTATACCCCCGTCCTAGTTTATAAGTAGGATTTAACTAATAAAATACGAATGCATGTCGCCAAAGATTATATCGTTAGATTCGTATTTGAACATAGTTTCCAGTTATACAATTTTTGTAACATGCATTAACACTTTTTTGTTAAATTTAAGCTTATATACCAGCAAGCGTTTGCCCGCAACACACACGGCTTATTCCATCACAAACAGCTCAGATGGATCAACTGTATGCCACGTATCGCACCCGCAACTCTAATTTGATTCGTGCTTGATGTCTCCCTCATCGCTCGCACAGTTCATCTTATTTGCCGCGTATCACTGTGTCGGCCTCTGCTCAGGTCCCACGGCAAGCTCTGCTCGCCGTTAGGCGCCGCAGCGCGCCGTGCTCGCCGTTAGGCGGCACCGCGCGCTCTGCTCACGTCCGTCGACGCGCTCGGCTTGTGGACAGCTTTTCCTTGCGTGTTCAACTGCTATATGCATATATATATAGGGTTGCTCGCTATTGAGGCGACCGCGGAGCGCTCTGCTCGTGTTCCTCGGCGCTCGCGCTCTGCCAGCGGTTGGGCGTGCGCACGATCACGTCGGGGGCCCCATATGCATAAGGTTGCGCCACGCGCGTTGCCACGCGATGCAGTTACGTGCGACATGATGGAGTTACACGCTGCAAATTGGAACTGCCATCAGGGCCTGTTGATATTCCTGGCCGTCCGGCTTCCCCTTTAATTCTCACGGCCATTATAACCTTAGTCTCTTCAACCTTTCGATCGTGCCCCACAACACAACAAGCCCACCCACGACGACACATAGAGAGGGGATGTCTAGCGGCGCTCCAATGGAGTGCGGCGAGCATAGAGTGGGGACCCACGTGAGGGAGACGGATCTCTCGGTGGTGTACACCATCGACCCAGCCGTGGTGGACAACCACATCAACAACGTTGAGCGGTTGCTTGTTCGAGACAAGTATAAGGTGGTCGGCATCGACCTCCAGTACACCGCCGGTCGTCCTGGCATAGATCAGAAGGTTGCCTTCGCCCAGTTGTGCGTGCGCCATCATGTCCTCATGTACCACTATTGCATGGCCACAGAGCCTTGCGTACGTTTAAACAGTTTTGTCAATAGCACCGACTACAAGTTCGCCACGATGGAAACCACCGACGATGTAAAAGCGCTCAGTGTTACGGGCTTGGCCTGCAAGAACCTTGTCGAAATCCGTGACCACTATAGGTTCTGGGGCAGCACGAAGGAGGACTCCCTGGTTGAACTTGCCTCGGCCATCATCGACCCCTACTACGAAAAGATGAAGCAGGATGCCCAGAGAACAAGTCCTGTATCCTGGCACAGGGCCTGGATGTGGCAACTAGATGAACCTCACCTCAGGTTCGCGGCCAAGAGCGTGTACACATGCTATGAGATGCACAGGCAGATCATTGACATGAGGAAGTGTCTCGTTACCCAAATCGACGAGCCCGGATTGAGCCACAAGCAGAGCAAGCATCACAAGAAGTAGATGATGATCAGATGATCATTTATGCTAGTTAATCATGCATGTAATATATAGTTTACTTTATTGGTGTGTGGAAATGTCATGTGTGTAGTAGCCACCTATGTAATTATGAATGCAATAGTTTACTTTGGTGTGTGCAAATGTCATGGTTGTAGTAGCCACCTATGTAAGTGGATGTTTAATTTGGTTATGCAACCATGTCCTTATAAGTGTGTGTGTGTGTCTATATAATCCCATCGCACAACACACATGTCTTATTAGCAGCAACCGTCTGTGTTATTATCAGTCTTCACACACATTTCTGATTACATACCTGTTTATCGTGTATCACACCCATCTTGTTATATTGAACCATTTCTATTCTCTTTTCTCAACACAAACAGTTCATCCGAGTGAACTGCTCCATGCTATATTATCTACTGTTTTGGACATTATTGGGCTTTATTTTCCACTTTTATATTATTTTTGGGACTAACCTGTTAACCGGAGGCCCAACCCGGAATTGCTGTTTTTTTGCCTATTTTAGGGTTTCAAAGAAAAGGAATATCAAACAAAGTCCAAACGGAATGAAACCTTCGGGAACGTGATTTTCTCACCGAACATGATCCAGGAGACTTGGACCCTACGTCAAGAAACAAAGGAGGAGGCCAAAAGGTAGGGGGGCACGCCTACCCCCCATGCGCGCCCTCCACCCTCGTGGGCCCCCTGTTGCTCCACCGTCGTACTCCTTCCTCCTATATATACCTACGTACCCCAAATGATCAGAGACGGAGCCAAAACCCTAATTCCACCGCCGTAACTTTCTGTATCCACGAGATCCCATCTTGGGGCCTGTTCCGGAGCTCCACCGGAGGGGGCATCCATCACGGAGGGCTTCTACATCAACACCATAGCCTCTCCGATGAAGTGTGAGTAGTTTACCTCAGACCTTCGGGTCCATAGTTATTAGCTAGATGGCTTCTTCTCTCTTTTTGGATCTCAATACAATGTTCTCCCCCTCTCTTGTGGAGATCTATTCGATGTAATCTTCTTTTTGCGGTGTGTTTGTTGAGACCGATGAATTGTGGGTTTATGATCAAGATTATCTATGAACAATATTTGAATCTTCTCTGAATTCTTTTATGTATGATTGGTTATCTTTGAAAGTCTCTTCGAATTATCAGTTTGGTTTGGCCTACTAGATTGATCTTTCTTGCAATGGGAGAAGTTCTTAGCTTTGGGTTCAATCTTGCGGTGTCCTTTCCCAGTGACAGTAGGGGCAGCAAGGCACGTATTGTATTGTTGCCATCGAGGATAACAAGATGGGCTTTTTATCATATTGCATGAATGTATCCCTCTACATCATGTCATCTTGCTTAAGGCATTACTCTGTTTTCATGAACTTAATACTCTAGATGCATGCTGGATCGCGCTCGATGAGTGGAGTAATAGTAGTAGTAGATGCAGGCAGGAGTCGGTCTACTTGTCTCAGACGTGATGCCTATATACATGATCATACCTAGATATTCTCATAACTATGCTCAATTCTGTCAATTGCTCAACAGTAATTCGTTCACCCACCGTAAAATACTTATGCTCTTGAGAGAAGCCACTAGTGAAACCTATGTCCCCCGGGTCTATCTTCATCATATTAATCTTCCAATACTTAGTTATTTCCTTTGCTTTTTTACTTTGCCTTTATTTTACTTTGCATCTTTACCACAAAAATACCAAAAATATTATCTCATCATATCTATCAGATCTCACTCTCGTAAGTGACCATCAAGGGATTGACAACCCCTTATCGCGTTGGTTGCGAGGAGTTACTTGTTTTGTGCAGGTACTAGGGACGCGCGCGCAACCTCCTACTGGATTGATACCTTGGTTCTCAAAAACTGAGGGAAATACTTACGCTACTTTGCTGCATCATCCTTTCCTCTTCGGGGAAATCCAACGCAGTGCTCAAGAGGTAGCAAGAAGAATTTCTGGCGTCGTTGCTGGGGAGGTTCGTGCAAGTCAAGATTTGACTCCCGACAACGAGCCATTTCTGGCGCTGTTGACAGGGAGTCTACGCAAAAGTCAACATACCAAGTACCCTTCACAACCCTTATCTCCCGCATTACATTATTTTCCTTTTGCTCTCGTTTTCCTCTCCCCCACTTCACCCTTGCCGTTTTATTCGCCCTCTCTCTCTATCCTCCCTCTCTTTCTCTATTTCCCTCTTTTTGCCCGCTTGCCTTTTGTTTGCTTGTGTGTTGGATTGCTTGCTTATTATGATGGCTCAAGATAACACTAAATTGTGTGACTTTACCAATACCAACAACAACGATTTTATTAGCATTCCGATTGCTCCTCTTACCGATGCTGAATCTTGTGAAATAAATGCCGCTTTGCTGAATCTTGTCATGAAAGATCCGTTTTCCAGCCTTCCTAGTGAAGATGCCGCTACACATCTAAATAGCTTCGTTGATTTGTGTGATATGCAAAAAGAAGAAAGATGTGGATAATGATATTGTTAAACTGAAGCTATTTCCTTTTTCTCTTAGAGATCGTGCTAAAGCTTGGTTTCCGTCTTTGCCTAAAAATAGTATTGATTCTTGGAACAAGTGCAAAGATGCTTTTATCTCTAACTATTTTCCTCCCACTAAGATCATCTCCCTTAGAAACGATATTATGAATTTTAAGCAACTTGATCATGAACATGTTGCGCAAGCTTGGGAGAGGATGAAATTAATGATACGTAATTGCCCTACTCATGGTTTGAATTTGTCGATGATTATACAAAAAATTTATGCTGGATTGAATTTTGCTTCTAGAAATCTTTTAGATTTGGCCGCGGGAGGCACTTTTATGGTAATCACTTTAGGAGAAGCTACTAAACTCCTAGATAATATTATGGTTAACTATTCTCAATGGCATACTGAAAGATCTACTAATAAAAAGGTGCATGCGATAGAAGAAATTAATGTTTTGAGTGGAAAGATGGATGAACTTATGAAATTATTTGCTAGTAAGTGTGTTTCTTCTGATCCTAATGATATGCCCTGGTCTACCATGATTGAGAATAATAATGAATCTATGGATGTGAATTTTGTTGGTAGGAATAATTTTGGTAACAACGCGTATAGAGGAAATTTTAATCCTAGGCCTTATCCTAGTAATCCCTGTAATAATTATGGTAATTCCTACAAAAATTCTTATGGAAATTATACTAAGATGCCCTCTGATTTTGAATCTAATATTAAAGAATTTATTACTTCGCAAAAGAATTTCAATGCTTTGATTGAAGAAAAATTGCTTAAGATTGATGATTTGGCTAGGAACGTTGATAGAATTTCTCTTAATGTTGATACTTTGAAACTTGGATCTATTCCACCTAAGCATGATATCAATGAGTCTCTCAAAGCCATGAGAATTTCCATTGATTAGTGCAAAGAAAGAACCGCTAGGATGCGTGCTAAGAAAGATGCCTTTATAAGAGCGTGTTCTTCTAGTTCCTATGAAAATAAAGATGAAGATCTACAAGTTATTGATGTGTCCCCTATTAAATCTTTGTTTTGCAATATGAATCTAGATAATGATGGGACTTAATATGATCCACCTTTACCTAGAAGGCGTTCCAAAAATTCGAAGTTTTTAGATCTTGATGCTAAATTTGATGAAAGTGGGATCGAACAAATTAAAACCCTAGATGTTGCTAAACCCACTATTTTGGATTTCAAGGAATTTAATTATGAAAATTGCTCTTTGATTGATTGTATTTCCTTGTTGCAATCCGTGCTAAATTCTCCTCATGCTTATAGTCAAAATAAAGCGTTTACTAAACATATCGTTGATGCCTTGGTGCGATCTTATGAAGAAAAACTTGAATTGGAAGTTTCTATCCCTAGAAAACTTTATGATGAGTGGGAACCAACTATTAAAATTAAGATTAAAGATCATGAGTTCTATGCTTTATGTGATTTGGGTGCTAGTGTTTCCACGATTCCAAAGACTTTGTGTGATTTGTTAGGTTTCCGTGATTTTGATGATTGCTCTTTAAACTTGCACCTTGTGGATTCCACTATTAAGAAACCAATGGGAAGAATCAATGATGTTCTTATTTTTGCAAATAGGAATTATGTGCCCGTAGATTGTATTGTTTTTGACATAGATTGCAATCCTTCATGTCCTATTATTCTTGGTAGACCTTTCCTTAGAACGATTGGTTCAATTATTGATATGAAGGAAGGAAATATTAGATTCCAATTTCCGTTAAGGAAAGTCATGGAACACTTTCTAGAAATAAAATTAAATTACCTTATGAATCTATTATGAGAGCCACTTATGGATTGCCTACCAAAGATGGCAATACCTAGATCTATCCTTGCTTTTTATGCCTAGCTAGGGGCGTTAAACGATAGCGCTTGTTGGAAGGCAACCCAATTTTATTTTTATTCCTTGCTTTTTGCTATTGTTTAGTAATAAATAATTTATCTAGCCTCTGTTTTGGTTGTGTTTTTTGTGTTTAATTAGTGTTTGTGCCAAGTAGAACCGTTGGGAAGACTTGGGGAAAGTCTTGATATCTTGCTGTAAAAAAACAGAAACTTTAGCGCTCACGAGAACTGCTGCCGTTTTTATTTGGAAAGTGATATTTAGTTAATTCTTTTTGAATATGATTAATAGATAAATTCCTCACTCCCAGAAATTTATTTTAGAATTTTTGTGGTTCCAGATCTTGCGCTATCTACATATTACTACAGACTGTTCTGTTTTTGACAGATTCTGTTTTTCGTGTGTTGTTTGCTTATTTTGATGAATCTATGGCTAGTAAAATAGTTTATAAACCATAAAGAAGTTGGAATACAGTAGGTTTAACACCAATATAAATAAAGAATGAGTTCATTACAGTACCTTGAAGTGGTCTTTTGTTTTCTTTCGCTAACGGAGCTCACAAGATTTTCTACTTTGAGTTTTGTGTTGTGAAGTTTTCAAGTTTTGGGTAAAGATTTGATGGATTATGGAACAAGGAGTGGCAAGAGACTAAGCTTGGGGATGCCCATGGCACCCCCAAGATAATGTAAGGACACCTAAAATCCGAAGCTTTGGGATGCCCCGGAAGGCATCCCCTCTTTCGTCCACTTCTATCGGTAACTTTACTTGGGGCTATATTTTTATTCACCACATGATATGTGTTTTGCTTGGAGCGTGAGGGAGTCCTGGATTAGGGGGTATTCGGATAGCCAGATTATATCCTTTGGCCGGACTGTTGGACTATGAAGATACAAGATTGAAGACTTCTTCTCGTGTCTGGATGGGACTCTACTTGGCGTGGAAGGCAAGCTAGGAAATACGCATATGTATATCTCCTCCTTTGTAACTGACCTTGTGTAACCCTAGCCCCCTCCGGTGTCTATATAAACTGGAGGGTTTTAGTCCGTAGGACAACATACAATCATACCGTAGGCTAGCTTCTAGGGTTTAGCCTCCCCGATCTTGTGGTAGATCAACTCTTGTAATACTCATATCATCAAGAATAAATCAAGTAGGACGTAGGGTTTTACCTCCATCAAGAGGGCCCGAACCTGGGTAAAACATCGCGTCCCCTGCCTCATGTTACCATCTGCCTTAGACGCACAGTTCGGGACCCCCTACCCGAGATCCGCCGGTTTTGACACCGACATTGGTACTTTCATTGAGAGTTCCTCTGTGTTGTCGCCGTAAGGAAGGATGCCTCATCTCGTTGTTAAAAACAACATTACCGCCGGGGGAGCTCTGGCTGTCGGCCAAACTCTCCGGCTAGGCAGTTTCGTCATGACTGCCTGTTCGGCTGCTGCACCGACGATGACTTCTCGGGTCATCTAAAACAGCCTCCACGTCGGCTCGGAATTCGTCGAGCAGATGGATCCAATGGATCTCTCTTCCCTAAATGAACTCTTGGATCACATCACCGCCTTGGGAGTCGCTATGGACTATGATCGGATTGGGATTAAACCCGATCAAAGGGAGATTAACTCTCCATCGGTCACCCATCATGTTGCGGTGGTGGAGGAACAATGCGGCAACTCTTCCTCTATTTTGAGGACTAACTATGTCCGGATTCCTGAGCTCTCCGAGCCGGATACCCGCTTACGGGAGGACATCACCCAAGCCCTGAACCTAGAATCAGGTAGCGGGCTAGACTTATCGGGCAACACTCCGGAACCCGAACTTCCACGATTAGAAACTCCTCAGCCCCTGGGTCTCAGATCGGGTAGGGGTTCGGACTCAAATCCACCCACCCACCCAGACATAAATGATCTTTCCCACATCAGGCAAGAGCCCCATGAAACAATACATCATTATTGGGCCAGATTCCTCCTTGTGATGCACAAGGTTAAGGACTGTCGCGAGGAAGATGCGGTCTCACTTTTCTGCAATAATTGCATGGACAAGGGAATCCTTAATGCCTTAAGCTGCTGTGACATATCACGCTTCGCTAATTTGGCGTCCATAGTACGAAAGTACTGTGCGATGGAAAGCGCCTGGAAAACCGAAACGAAATTTTGGGATAATCCGGCCCCAAATATACACCCAGTCCGAAGTAAAAGGGTGCACTATCATAAGACACCCGAGCTAGTTGCAAAGAAACAAAAACCCTCTACAGGGCATGGAACCGTACCGGAGGGATGGCTTAACGGACCCTGCAAAATTCGATACAATACCAATGCACAGCCTTAGAGCATGTAGGATACTTCGGCAGGTGGCCAAAAGTGGTGTGGATCTTCTTATCCCAAATGCCATAGAGCACCATCCCGTGGATAACAATACGGTGTTAACAGTCTTTAAGACCTTCGCGTCAAATAATAGGCGCAAAAAATCCATGTAGTAGCATGGCCGAAATCTGCCATGTAGTAGCAAAAAATCCATGGAGTGACACGACTATTACCTTCAATGCCAGTGACGAACCTAAATTCCGAACAGCCCGAGCACCAGCCGCTCAGTCCAATTGTGGATGGCTTGCGACTCACCAAAGTACTCATGGACGGCGGCAGCGGATTAAACCTCATCTATGAGGAAACTCTTCAAAAAAATGGAAATAGACTGGAACCGCATTGATCAAAGTAGCGCAACCTTCAGGGGAATCATACCCAGTCGGGAGGCACGATGTGCTGGGAAAATCACACTAGATGTGGTATTCGGTACGCCAGAGAACTATAGGTCCGAAGAAATTACATTTCAAGTGGCCCCGTTCAGCAGCGGATACCACGCCCTTTTAGGACGTGAGGCGTTCACGATCTTCCAAGCCGTACCCCATTATGGGTACATGAAGCTCAAAATGCCCGGGCCCAACGGAATCATCACCCTCGCCAGTGATCCGGACATAGCACTCCGCACCAAAAACAAAACAGCCGCACTGGCCCTCGAGGCATTATCCGAAGCCCTCTCGGCCGAGGAATTAACCACGCTACGCTCCACAGTGGACAGGGATGATGTGATACTCGATAAGAGATCCAAGTCCACCTCTGTAGGCTGTAGGATCGAAAGTATGTCTAGAGGGGGGTGATTAGACTACTTGACCAAATAAAAACTTAACCTTTTCCCAATTTTAGTTCTTGGCAGATTTTAGCTATTTTAGGACAAGTCAAGCAATCATCACACAATTCAAGCAAGCATGCAAAGAGTATATTGGCAGCGGAAAGTAAAGCATGCAACTTGCAAGAATGTAAAGGGAAGGGTTTGGAGAATTCAAACGCAGACACGGATTTTTCCGTGGTTCGGATAGGTGGTGCTATCCTACATCCACGTTGATGGAGACTTCAACCCACGAAGGGTAACGGTTGCGCGAGTCCACACAGGGCTCCACCCAAGGGTAACGGTTGCGCGAGTCCACACAGGGCTCCACCCACGAAGGGTCCACGAAGAAGCAACCACCCACAAAGGGTCCACGAAGAAGCAACCTTGTCTATCCCACCATGTCCATCGCCCACACAGGACTTGCCTCACTAGCGGTAGATCTTCACGAAGTAGGCGATCTCCTTGCCCTTACAAACTCCTTGGTTCAACTCCACAATCTTGTCGGAGGCTCCCAAGTGACACCTAGCCAATCTAGGAGACACCACTCTCCAAGAAGTAACAAATGGTGTGTAGGTAATGAACTCCTTGCTCTTGTGCTTCAAATGATAGTCTCCCCAACACTCAACTCTCTCTCATAGGATTTGGATTTGGTGGAAAGAAGATTTGAGTGGAAAGCAACTTGGGAAGGCTAGAGATCAAGATTCATATGGTAGGAATGGAATATCTTGGTCTCAACACATGAGTAGGTGGTTCTCTCTCAGAACATATGAGTTGGAATTGTATGTGTTCTGATGGCTCTCTCCACGAATGAAGAGGAGGTGGAGGGGTATATATAGCCTCCACACAAAATCCAACCGTTACACACAATTTACCAATCTCGGTGGGACCGAATCAACAAACTCGGTCGGACCGAAAAAAACCTAGTGACCGTTAGAGATTTTCGGTGGGACTGACATGCAACTCGGTAGGACCGATATGGTTAGGGTTTGGCATAACGTAATCTCGGTGAGACCGATTACACAAACTCGGTGAGACCGATTGTTTGGTAATTAGCAACCAGAGAGTTGGTCAGGCAAACTCGGTGGGACATTTGCTCTTTCGGTGAGACCGAAAAGTTACAAAAAGGAAACAGTGAGTTTACATTGCAATCTCGGTGGGACCGACGCTCTTTCGGTGAGACCGAAAAGTTACGAAAGGGAAACAGAGGTTGCCAATCCCATCCCGTGAGACCGAAGATCCTACGGATAGAACCGATTTCTAAGGTTCGCAGCCTTAGCAATGTCGAAAGCTCGTTGCCGTGACGAAAGGGAAACAGGTGAGACCGATTCGTGTAGAGTTTATACATATGTGGATATGAAAGTAGTTGAGGGTTTTGGACATACACTAAGCACATGAAGCAAGAGGCTCATTAAGCAACACCTCATCCCTCCTTGATAGTATTGGCTTTTCCTATGGAACTCAATGTGATCTTGGATCACTAAAATATAAAATGAAGAGTCTTGAGCTTTTGAGCTTGAGCCAATCCTTTGTCCTTAGCATTTTGAGGGTTCCACTTTCACATCCATGCCATGCCAATCATTGAGCTTTCCTGAAATAATCATCTTGGAATAGCATTAGCTCAATGAGCTATATGTTGTTATGAATTACCAAAACCACCTAGGGATAGTTGCACTTTCAATCTCCCCCTTTTTGGTAATTGATGACAACATATAGATCAAAGCTTCGACAAATGATAATAAGCATGAAATATATCGTCGCTTTGAGAAGTATGTGATAAGTAAGAGCTCCCCCTAAATTTGTGCATATTTAAAATTTGCTTTGGACTGCAAATGCACAAAGAGTTAGAGTCATGGGTTACTCTTCCATGTCACATACATCTTGGTGGAGCGCTTAAAATGATAAGAATGAAATACATGCACTCATCACCAAGAATAGTGAATGATCACATAAGATAGATAAGAATATAAAGCAAAGCATTAATGTGTAGCTTATGATCAAACACATGATCATCAATGTCTCACGAGCAATGACATAGTATCTCAAGCACTCAAAAGCAAACAAGTTTGAAAAACCACCAAATAAAGCAAGAGAGAAAAGCAACACTCTCTCTCTCGAAGCCTATGATCTATACATCTTCTCCCCCTTTGGCAACAAGTTACCAAAAAGTTCCTAGAAAATGCATAGTGCTAGATCGACGCTCAGGCTTGATCTTCAGGTGGTGGTGGAGTCCGGATCACTCCAAGGACGAAGGCTTCTGTAGACTGAAGTAGACGCTGGAGTTGGAGCTGAAGTAGATGCTGGAGCTGGTGGAACTGAAGCTGTAGCTGGTGCAGAAGTGGTGGCTCTTGTCAGCAACTGGCACGGCAGACGACCTCGGACCTCGTGGCACTCTGGCAAAGGCATCAGTTGTAGTCCTGCCTCTCCTCTCCTGCATGTCATCCTGGAGCTGCTCCACTGCAGTCTGAATCTCTGTCACCTTGACATCCAAGTCATAGAACTTTTGTTCCATGATCCTCTCTAGGCTTGCCTGGTTCTGAGTTAGGGTGGCTAGTCCTTTCTCAATCCGCAGGGTGGATGCAATCAGGTAACCAAGCTGCTCTTGTTTAGTTTTCAAGAAATACTCAGATGCCTCCTCTTGGGTTGGCATCTTGGCAGCTTTCTCCTTCCTTGCCTTCTCCTTCTTTGCTTGTGCTTGTGCGAGATGATGGCTCATTCTCAGTCATAAAAACTTGATTATCCTCAAAATCTGGATGGATTGGGCAAGTGTTCCTTGTCCAACAAGTATATGCCCGTGCCCATCTTGGATAAGCTCCTGAATTTGTGGGGCATATCCACAGCTCCTCTTCTCCAGTCAGCTGCTGTCCTCTTAGATTGTCCTCTACTATGAGGCTCAGTACCTAATTCCGAATAATCAAATACATTATGCAAGTTTGATTCTTATGCCTCTTACATCTTGATCTCCAGATGGGAACAAGTGTGCCTCAGATCCAATGATGCTTGCACCTGACAGAAAAATAAGCACTCAGCCAATTTAAAGTGATATGCTCATTTGATCTCTACCCTAATTGCTAACATTGGACACTTGGCAGTTGTGGCCATCTTCTTTTGCATAAAGTCCAATCATTCTGCTGCCTCCTCCTTACCGGTTCCCTGCGGGGCCTGTTATGTTTCCCCTGGGCATGGGCCTTTACCACGATGCCATTCTCAACAGTTTATTTACCTCATTTTTTTTACCTTCAGACATCCATTGATCCTTCCCATCGTACAAGTTGGTGGCCTGAGTAGAACTGCCATGAATAGCTCCTCGCCATTCCACTTGTGAGCTCATCTGCCAACAAAGTCGCAACTCCACACCCACTAAGCTGTCAACACTCCAGACCAGCTAGTTGTCCTCATTTCCTTCATGTAGTCAGTCACCCATCTCATGTCAGCAAACAATCTCTTCTGTAGTCAACAGCAGTCCTAATCTTGCCTTCCTTGGTGTGAAATCTGTAATCGCATTAAGCATACGGGTCTGCTTCTCTCCACTTCCTCAGCCCTGAGTCTCTCCTGAGCTTCATATCCTCAGCCACAGGATGAGCATCGTTGTGGTCTGGGATCTTGGGCTTGAGCTTTCTAAGAACTTGCTCTCATCCTTCTTCAGCAACAGCTTCAGGCACTGGGGCCTTGTTCTTCTCAGCAGCAGGTATGCTCCTTGTATTTCTCTTTGGTGCTGTCTTGACCTTTGATGCAGCCTTGGGCTTAGATGCAGTAGCCCCTGATTTGATAGCATCACCCATTAGCTTGGGTGCCTTAGGTGCTGGTGCAGCAACCTCTTCTTCCTCTTCCTCTTCCATGATGGAAGCCTTTCCAAGCACTCTGGCTACGGTCTTCTTGACCCTTTCCTTCCTCTTCTTGCCTTCAGCAGCAACTGGCTCTTTGGGTGCAGGCTTTTCAGTTGAAGCTCTAGCCTTTGACATAGGCTGCCTGCCTGCTGGCCTTTTGATCTTTAAGCCTGGCTTTGTGCCTTGAGCTGGCTCAACTCTCTTTGATGTGGCCTCTTCCTCTGCCACATAATCTTCATCTTCAGAATCTGAAGTTCTCTTCTTCCTCTGTCTGGTGGCAGCTTTTGGCAAATTGCTTGGGGTACTTCTGCTGCCATCATCTGAAGAGCTGGAGGGACTAGTGCCCTCACTCATGTGCACTTGCTGTTCTGACACATTCTGGCTGTCACTCTGGTCTGACATGATGAACAAGCTGACTGCTGACCCTGTGAATAGTTTATAGATGAGGTAGAATAGATGAGCATCACAAAATGCAGAGATTTTTGCAAAAGAATGATCCAAAAACTTAGTTTTAGTTTCCCACTGAAATCATCTCGGATCTACCGATTTTAAACTCGGTGATACCGAAGCAGTTTTGGAACCTAAACTAGTGAACTCGGTTGGACCGAGTCACAGTTCGGTGGCACCGAGACTGCTAGGGTTTCACAGAGTTCCAAAATCGGTCACACCGATAAGTAATTCTCGGTCAGACCGAGTCTCACTTGTGCAATGGCATAAGCCAAATCGGTGGGACCGAGTTTTTCAACTCGGTGGGTCCGAGATGGTTTCGGCGGAAACCTAACCCTAAAATTTTCGAATCAAACCTAATCTACGAGCGCATTGACATGGATAGAGTGTTTCAATCGTGGCAAGAATCATGATGATACAATGTAATCGGATTGGGGAGAATAGCACAAAGATCCGAGTCCATACCCTAGTTGCGGTAGGATCTCGCTACGGGCTTGTGGGCCAACGGTCGGGGGGGGGATGGGCGGTGTTAAATTCCTTGACGTGATGTGAGACCCCAGCGTATGAGAGGCGAGAGACGATCGAGAGACCAATTGGCCAGACAGGCTATCGCGCGCGCAAAGGTTGAGAAATTTCCAAATTTTTGTTGCCCGTGACTATATATAGCCCGACCCTGTCGGTGTGACCGAGTGGAACGACTCGGTGGCACCGAGATCATAACTGCGCAGTACTGAACTGTACCGAATGGTTCAAATCGGTTGCACCGAGATCGAAAACCTAGATCAACTTAATGATCTCGGTAGGACCGAAAGTGGGGTATCGGTCAGACCGAGAATCATAAAGAGGTTTTGAAAGTTTAAGTCTATGACGAATCGGGGACTCCGAGCGCTCCTCACACAGAGTGGTTCGAATCTGACTTGATCAAATTTTGTGATGTAGCATGAATAGAGTTTGAGACGAGAAAAGCATAGATAGCTAGAGGAGGTTCTTAGGCATTCTTGTCCATCCACTTGGCAAAAGGAAATAAAACCAAACAATCAAAACAACAAGTGGATGTCCGGATGTCCTTGAATGAGTAAAATACGCAACCAGCATGCTCACACAATAAGATGGCAAATGAAATATGTGACAAGGCATGCACAACCAATTCTAGCATCTATCAAGCAATTTGCGATGACTAGGTCATCTATATATGAGTACATTGACTTAGGAGTCAAGTGAGAACACTTGATCATAGGTCATACTCATCGTTTAAGCTCAAGTGGGGTTACCACTTTTACATAAAGCATTGTTGTGTTCACATCTTTAGAGTTGCTTTAGCTCAAGTCTTAGAGTAAAGCTCCCCCTAGATGTGATATCCCCCCTTAGAGGGATGAACTAACCTCGGGTTTTGTCGATGATGACTTCATGTAGATGTTGAAGATGTGGATGCTCAATGTTGATGTAGATCACTTGGAGCTATCCATTTGAGTGAATTGCACTTTCAATACCTACATGGGTTAGTCCCACAAGGAACAAACAAGGATATCCATAGACATAGAGTGATGCACACACAAGATGATGTCCATGAAAACTTTTAGGTTACCTTGTCCCTTGTCTTACCAACAAGAGGGTTTGTGACTCCTTGAACTAGTGCAAGATGTGGAAATTTGATTGCACTTATTCTTGCCAAAATGATAAGAGTGAAGTATGTTGGCGGAGTCACCCTCAAGAACTCTCTAGTTCTTCTTCTTTTGGATCCACACCATCTTGATGGGAATCCTTGGAGTTGTAGTCGTACTTGATGAAGTGGAACTTGAAGTAGTCTTGGGATATTGATCTTCTTCCCACTCAACTCCATTGGCATTGAACTTTCGTTCAAAACCAACACCTTGATTCTTCCGGTGCATTCCTTGCTTGCGCACAATTTCCTCGAATTGCTTACTCCCGGCAAGGCTTTTGTACACTCCTTTCTCTATAATTCCCTTCAATAAGCTATTTTCTTGCTCAAGTGTAACTTGGCTAAGAGAATCATTAGTGGAATCAAGAGAACTACTAGAAGCAACAATATTGGATTTAGCATGATCATTGTTACTGCTAGAGGAAGCATCTTTCTTGTTCTTGTTACTAGACTTGACTTGAGGCATGTAAGTGGATAAGAGTAAATGCTTGGCAATGTAAGAAGAATTTTTCTTGCGGAGATCATCATTGATTGCTTTTAAGAACTCATGCTCTTGCTCAAGATTGAGCTTTTCAAAGCGTAATTTCTCATGAGCTCTTAAAAGTTCTTGATGTTCTTCGAAGATAGTTTCATGAGCTAACATAAGAGTGTTTAGTTCTTTAGTTAGAGCCTCAATCTTCTCCTTATCATTGTCATTCGTTTTATCTTGATTAGCATGATTAATTGACTCCATACACAACAATCATACCATAGGCTAGCTTCTAGGGTTTAGCCTCCTTGATCTCATGGTAGATCTACTCTTGTACTACCTATATCATCAATATTAATCAAGCAGGAGTAGGGTATTACCTCCATCGAGAGGGCCCGAACCTGGGTAAAAAACATCGTGTCCCTTGTCTCCTGTTACCATCCGGCCTTGACGCATAGTTCGGGACACCCTACCCGAGATCCGCCCGTTTTGACACCGACATTGGTGCTTTCATTGAGAGCTCCTCTGTGTCGTCGCCTTTAGGCCCGATGGCTCCTTTGATCATCAACAACGATGCGGTCCAGGGTGAGACTTTGCTCCCCGGACAGATCTTCGCTCTGCGGGCCAATTCGCTTGGCCACCTTGAGAAGATCGAAAGCTACGCCCCTGGCCATCAGGTCAGGTTTGGAAGCCTAAACTACACGGCTGACATCCATGGAGACTTGATCTTCGATGGATTCGAGCCATAGCCATGCGCACCGCACTGTCTCGATGGGCATGATATAGCTCTGCCACCGAACAGTGCCTTGGAGGCCGCACACGCATCGGTTTCGACCATTGATTCGGAGCATACTGCGCCGATCGAGGATCAGCGGTTGGACGCTGCCTCAGGGGCTGCGATCTCAGAGGCGATCAAGCCAAACTCCAGCCCCGCACTCCGCATGGCCCGTGATTCCAAGGAGCCGGATTCTTCTCCGAACTCCGAGCCCCCCGCGCCCCTGCCAATCGAATCCGATTGGGCGCCGATAATGGAGTTCACCGCCGCAGACATCTTTCAGCATTCACCTTTTGGCGACATCCTGAATTCTCTTAAGTCTCTCTCTTTATCAGGAGAGCCCTGGCCGGACTACGGTCTGCGAGGGTGGGATACAGATGATGAGGAAATTCAAAGCCCACCCACCACCCACTTTGTAGCCACTGTCGACGAGCTAACCGACATGCTTGACTTCAGCTCCGAAGACATCGACGGTATGGACGACAATTTAGGAGATGAACAGGAACCAGCACCTGTAGGGCGCTGGAAGGCCACCTCGTCATATGACATATATATGGTGGATACTCCAAAAGATGGAGATGGCGATGGAATAGTGGGGGATGATGCCCCCAAGAAACAGCCAAAGCGCCGGCGTCAGCGGCGCCGCTCTAAATCCCGCCAAAGCAAAAACGGTGATTCCGGCACGGGAGATAATACTACCCCGGACAGCGCCGAAGAACACCCACCTCAACAAGATTCGGCACAGGAAGATGGAAAAGCCAGCCCTCATGAGAGAGCGGCAGACCGAGAGGTCGAGGATGATAACTATAAGCCTCCCTCCGAAGACGAGGCAAGCCTCGATGACGACGAATTCGTCATACCATCAGACCTCGCCGAACAAGAGCGTTTTAAACGCAGGCTTTTAGCCACGGCAAGCAGCCTCAAGAAAAAGCAGCAACAGCTTAGAGCTACCCAAGATTTGCTAGCTGACAGATGGACTGAAGTCCTTGCGGCCGAAGAGTATGAACTCGAACGCCCCTCCAAGAGTTACCCGAAGCGCAGGCCGCTACCCCGATCAGAGGAGGAAGCACCTACATCACCAGCACATGACATGGCAGACCGGCCACATCGCGGCCGCGACAGAGAGGCCTCTCGGCCCTCCACCCAAGCCATGCCCCGACGCCGCTCAACTAAGGCACGGGAAAATGCGCCCGACCTGCAAGACATACTGGAGGATAAGGAAAGACAAACAAGATCGATCTACGGATCGCGCAGGCGCCCTACGGCATGTGACAATGATCTCCACTCCGGATACAACAAATCCGGCCGGGCCGAACACAACAGACATAGCTCTTCCAAGCTGCGTCGTGATATAGCCCAGTACAGAGGCGCCGCACACCCGCTATGCTTCACGAATGAAGTAATGGATCATAAAATCCCAGAGGGTTTCAAACCCGTAAACATCGAATCATACGATGGCACAACAGATCCGACGGTATGGATCGAGGATTATCTCCTTCACATCCACATGGCACGCGGCGATGATCTACACGCCATCAAATACCTCCCGCTCAAACTTAAAGGACCGGCCCGGCATTGGCTTAACAGCTTGCCAGCAGACTTAATCGGTTCTTGGGAGGACCTGGAAGCCGCATTCCTCGACAACTTCCAGGGCACTTACGTGTGACCACCGGATGTCGACGACTTAAGCCACATAATTCAGCAGCCAGGGGAATCGGCCAGACAATTCTGGACACGGTTCCTAACAAAGAAAAACCAGATAGTCGACTGTTCGGACGCAGAGGCCCTAGCAGCCTTCAAGCATAACATCCGCGACGAGTGGCTTGCCCGGCACCTGGGACAGGAAAAGCCGAAATCCATGGCAGCCCTCACGACACTCATGACCCGCTTTTGCGCGGGAGAAGACAGCTGGCTAGCTCGTAGTAACAACTTATCAAAGAACCCTGGTAATTCGGATACCAAGGACAAAAGTGGCAGGACACGTCGAAATAAGCAAAAATGCCTTAACAGCGACAGCAATGAAGAACCGGCAGTCAATGCCGGATTCAAAGGCTATAAATCCGGTCAGCGGAAAAAGCCATTCAAAAAGAATACTCAGGGCCTGTCCAGTTTGGACCGAATACTCGATCGCTTGTGCCAGATACATGGCACCCCCGAAAGGCCAGCCAATCACACTAACAGGGATTGTTGGGTGTTCAAGCAGGCAGGCAAGTTAAGGGCCGAAAACAGAAACAAGGGGCTGCACAGCGACGACGAGGAGCCCAAGCCGCCGAACAACAATGGACAAAAGGGCTTTCCCCCACAAGTGCGGACAGTGAACATGATATACGCAACCCACATTCCCAAGCGGGAGTGGAAGCGTGCGCTATGGGACGTATACGCGATAGAGCCAGTCGCCCCAAAGTTCAACCCATGGTCCTCCTGCCCGATCACTTTTGATCGAAGGGACCATCCCACTAGCATCCGTCATGGCGGCTTCGCCGCATTGGTTCTCGACCCAATCATCGACGGATTTCATCTCACAAGAGTCCTCATGGACGGCGGCAGTAGCCTAAACCTGCTTTATCAGGATATAGTGCGGAAAATGGGCATAGATCCGTCAAGGATTAAGCCCACAAGAACGACCTTTAAAGCGTTATACCAGGTGTAGAAGCCAACTGTACAGGCTCAGTAACACTTGACGTGGTCTTCGGATCCCCGGACAATTTCCGAAGCGAAGAGTTAATCTTTGATATAGTCCCGTTTCGCAGTGGCTATCACGCCCTGATCGGACGAACCGCATTCGCAAAGTTCAATGCGGTGCCGCACTACGCATATCTCAAGCTCAAGATGCTAGGCCCTCGAGGAGTAATTACGGTCAACGGAAACACCGAACGCTCCCTCCGTACGGAGGAGCATACGGCGGCTCTCGCAGTGGAGGTACAAAGTAGCCTTCTTAGGCAATTCTCCAGTCCGGCCATTAAAAAGCCAGACACTGCCAAGCGCGCCCGGAGTAACCCACAGCAGGACCGCCTGGCACACTCTGAGCAACCGTAGCAATGCGGCCCCAACCCCAGCTTTCAGAACATAGCGAAACCAGTACCTCGCGTACATAACTACGCCCTTGAAATACCATGGGCGCAGGGGAAGGGGCACAATAACGGCACGCCCAAAATACGGCTTAAAACGTACTAGGGGCTGCCGGATTCTTTTTTTTAATTTTTTCTTACTTTCAGGACTCCATACTTCGGACGACCTGTTCGGCAATTCGACTGTCGCACAAACGATGCAAGATCCAGGGAGGCAGACAAGCCATGCCGCATTATGGAACCCCCAGGTGGTCTCTATTACGAGCAGTATACCTGTTTTGAATACAATTCCGCGGCCTGCCCCTTGCTAGGACATGTTAAATAGTCCAATATCTTTACCTTATAATACCACTTGTATCGTTCTGCTCTGACAGCAGCCTTTATATAAATAATGCATAGCTTTTTTCTATTTTCTGCATTACTCTCTTTTATATATGTTCATTAATGACATGTTGCACCCGTACACTATGGTACGGCAAGTACGCCAGGGGCTTCAGTACCCTTTAATATGGTGTGAGAAGTCCGTACACTTTCACAAGTGCGGCACCCCGAACTTATAGCACTATATGCATCGGCTCTGAATCATGATTTGGGTCAATAGTTGGGTTTTCCCGGCTCCTATGTTTTGGTGCCTTACGTTCCGCTATATCGGCTAAGGTAGCACTAGGAGAACCACTGCGATTGTGCCCTGGTTGAGCTGGGTTAAGCACCTCAGTGGAGAAATCTAAAACTGACTTTCATGATGAGGCGAGAGACCGGTCGTTGTTCGAGAGGTTTTTCGAGTCCCTAAAGACTTATGCCGCTTCGAGCGAGGAGTCGTATTTGTCCGGCCAAGGCGTGGATAGCGCCCCGAACTCGGTCTTCCGAACTAGGGGCTTCGCCGAAATTTAAAATTATAAAGTTCTATGGCTAAGTGAGAGTGTTCAAGCATTATAGTCCGATTGCCTGGTTCGTTGTGCTGAGTGCCTCCCTCGAAGGACCCAACTATGGGAAAAAGAGCGCTCAGGTTTTTCCCGAACACCCCAGCACTAGTGGCATGGGGGCAGAAGCCGACGACTGGCCATCTCTCAATTTTTTGATAAACGGCCGCACAGAAAATAATATTTTAAATTTAACAAGCATTGCTTAAGCGCCTATGAACAAGTTTTCAGCGCACATGATAAAAACGAGTGAGTTTATTCAAAAATTACATCCTTGGTACATTCATCCGCCACAAGGCGGGCACCCGCAAGAACATCCTTGTAATAGTTCTCGGGCTTGCGATGCTCCTTCCCCGGCGGCGGCCCGTCCTTCACAAGCTTCTCACCGTCCAGCTTACTCCAGTGCACCTTTGCATGGGCAAGGGCCCGACGGGCACCTTCGATGCAGACGGAGCACTTGATGACCTCGAGCCTTGGACAGGCCTCCACCAGCCGCCGCACCAGCCCGAAGTAGCTCCCAGGCAGGGCCTCTCCGGGCCACAGCCGAACTATGAAGCCCTTCATGGCCTGTTCGGCCGCCTTGTGGAGCTCGACCAGCTGTTTCAGCTGGTCGCTCAAGGGCACAGGGTGTCCGGCCTCACCATACTGAGACCAGAACACATTCTCCATCAAGCTGCCCTCTTCAGCTCGGTAGAATGTGGCAGCGTCAGATACGTGCGGGGAAGATCTGCGAATGCCCCTGGAGAACTCCGGATTCGGGTAAGTAACAAGTAGTTTACTTTTATATTTCTGCTTTGCATAAAGAATGCCTTACCCGCTGCTATCTTCTTCATCTCCTCCAACTCTTGGAGGGCCTTTTGGGCTTCGGCCTTGGCAGACTTGGCAGTCTCAAGGGCCGCCGCGAGCTCGAACGCTTGGGTCTTTGACTCAAGCTCCAAACTCTCATGTTTTTTCATGAGAGCCTGAAGCTCTTGCTGCACCTCGCCGACCTGAGCCCCAAGTTTCTATCGCTCGGTGCGCTCCACGGCCGTTTTCTTTTCGGCCTCGGACAGCGCCTGCTTGAGGGTCGCCACCTCAGTCGTGGCCCCTATAATAAGCAGTGCAATCCTGTTATTTTTTGCAATCATGCCTCTCTATAGGCACTTTTTCTGTAAGGTATTTCCTACCTTCTTTTTCCTCGAGCTGCCGCTTGGCAAGGCCGAGCTCTTGCTCGGTCCGCTCGAGGCCCTGTTTCAGGGCACCCACCTCCACAGTCAGTGCGGCGGTGGCTAGCAGCGAAGCCTGCATATGCATATTGACTCTTTGTTGTTAGACTCCTGCGAAATTTAATAGATCCTCTATTCGGCTTTTCTTTCTGAACGCCAAACAGAGCATCAGGGGCTACTGTCTATGCGTTTATATTTTTACATATTTTTTACTTACCTCGAAGCCTGTTAGGAGGCTAGCGCAAGCTTCACTCAGTCCGCTCTTGGCGGACTGAACCTTCTGGATCACCGTACTCATAATAGTACGGTGCTCCTCGTCGATGGAGGCGCCGTCAAGCACCTCAAGCAGATTTTCCGGCACCTCCGGTTGGACGGAGGCTGCCGGCTCAGAAGGCTTGCTCCTCTTGGAAGGAGTTCGCCTACCGCGGTCCGGAACTGTTGAAGATTCCGGCGCGGTGTCCGGCACAAAGCCGGACTTGGAGCCCTGGGGGGTCTTGTCCCCTTTACTCCTGGGGTCCGGGAGGTCGCCTTGCGGCTCCTCCAGGACCACCTCCTCCTGCCGCGGAGCTCGTTGCGACGCCACTTCGGCGTCGTCCGCAGTGCGGGGGAAGATAGCGGGCGGAACTGAGTTCACGTCCAATGAATCCAGGGAGCTGCTCGATGATTCGTTGAGTTCGGCCAGGGGCGGGCTACATAATTATGTTCGACATTAGGGAAAGCTGTGCGACAAAGGAACTCATGAGTTACTCTGATATCCGAATACTTACGATTTCGCCGGACGCTTGGCCCTATCTGGCCACTCCTCTTCGTCCTCTTCGGCGTCGGGGGAGTAGTTCGGCGGAGGGGTCTTCCTCTTCCTGGACCCTTCGGCCTCCCCCGTTGGGGAGGCCTTCCTTTTCTTTCCTCCCCCCGCTGGAGGGGGAGAGTTTTCTTCTTCCTCCTCCTCGTTCTCACGGGAGGAGAGCGTCTCGGACTTGTTAGATGACGAGTCCGACACCACCACATTACGGGCACTCTTTCAAGTCGCCGTGGCCTTCTTCTTCTTGGCCTTCTTCTCTGGCACCACATAAGGCGCCGGAACCAGCAGCTTCACTAGGAGAGCAGGGGCTGGGTCTTCGGGCAAGGGAGCCGGACAGTTAATCGATCCGGACTGCGCCTGCCAAGCCTGTCAAAGGTGAGGGAGTTTAGATCCCGCATAGAGTCAAACTATGAAAAAACTTAACATCCTGTAAAAGGTGAAAATAGCTTACCTCGCTAGCGTGACGCTGCGAGCTGTATCCGTGGTCCTCGGAAGCGGATGTGGGAGCCTTGGCGCCTTTGGTTAGCACCTTCCAGACGTCTTCATACGTCGTGCCGAAGAGCCTGTTAAGGGTTTGGTGCTGCGCCGGGTCGAATTCCCATAGATTAAAGTCCCGTTGTTGACACGGGAGGATCCGGCGGACGAGCATAACCTGGACTACATTGACGAGCTTGATCGGCTTGCTCACCAGGGACTGGACACATGTCTGTAGTCCGGTCACCTCTTTTTCGTCGCCCACGACAGGCCCGTCTCTTTCCAGGACATAAGCCGCATGGGGGGTCCGGATCGAAACTCGGGGGCTGCGATCCATTTCAGATCGCGCAGCTCGGTGATGTAAAACCACCACGATTGCCACCCCTTCAGGGTCTCCACGAAGGAGCCCTCGAGCCATAGGACGTTGGCCATCTTTCCCGCCATGGCGCCTCCGCACTCCGCCTGGCTGCCGCGCACCACCTTGGGCTTGACGTTGAAGGTCTTGAGCCAGAGGCCGAAATGGGGGCGGATACGGAGGAAAGCCTCACACACGATGATAAACGCCGAGATGTTGACGACGAAGTTCGGGGCCAGATCGTGGAAATCCAGGCCATAGTAAAACATGAGCCCCCAGACAAATGGGTGGAGTGGAAAACCCAGTCCGCGGAGGAAGTGGGGAAGGAATACCACCCTCTCATGGGGCCTTGGGGTGGGGAGAAGCTGCCCCTCCTCGGGAAGCCGGTGCACGATGTCTTTGGACAAGTATCCGGCCTTCCTTAGCTTTTTGACATGGCCCTCCGTGACGGAGGAGACCATCCACTTGCCTCCCACTCCGGACATTGCTGGAGAAGGTTGAGGTGGGAAGTGTGGGCTTGGGCGCTGGAGCTCGAGTGCGCAGGAGATGGATAGGCAAAGGAGGAAGAAGGCGTAGGTAAAAAGGTGGATCCTTATACCCTTATATGGGCGGATGCGGTTGTGCGTCCCCACCTGCCTAGTAAAACTCGCTTGCCTCCCAAGCACCGTGATAAGTGGCGCGGTTGGATTACCCACATCCGTATTGATGAGAATCCCGTAAAGGGGGTACACGATCTCTGCTTTGACAAGACGTGCCAAGGAAACCGCCTCGCAAAACATGCTGAGGTGGAAAAGTAAAAACAATTCGAGTGAAGGACTTGGCTGTAGTGTGATGACGCACTGCGGAATACGTCAGCAGATTTGATTTGTGTTAATATTATTCTCTCTATGGCAATATGTGGAAGCTTATTTTGTAGAGCCGGACACTACTCTTGGTGTTTACAATCTTCTACGAAGGAGTTGGAGGAGGAACCCGCCTTGCAATGCCGAAGACAATTTGCGCACCGGACTCGTCGTCATTGAAGCCTGGTTTAGGGGCTACTGAGGGAGTCCTGGATTAGGGGGTGTTCGGGTAGCCGGACTATACCTTCAGCCGGACTCCTGGACTATGAAGATACAAGATTGAAGACTTCGTCCCGTGTCCGGATGGGACTTTCCTTGGCGTGGAAGGCAAGCTTGGCGATGCGGATACTCAAGATCTCCTACCATTGTAACCGACTTTATGTAACCCTAACCCTATCCGGTGTCTATATAAACCGGAGGGTTGTAGTCCGTAGGCAATCAACTCCGTACACAACAATCATACCATAGGCTAGCTTCTAGGGTTTAGACTCCTTGATCTCGTGGTAGATCTACTCTTGTACTACCTATATCATCAATATTAATCAAGCAGGAGTAGGGTATTACCTCCATCGAGAGGGCCCGAACCTGGGTAAAAAACATCGTGTCCCTTGTCTCCTGTTACCATCCGGCCTTGACGCACAGTTCGGGACCCCCTACCCGAGATCCGCCGGTTTTGACACCGACAGCCACCAAAATAAAACCTTCAGCCCACATAATAATGGCCATCATAGCCCCGTGGACAGAACCATTCCTGGCCTACCTAACTAGGCAGGAACTTTCGGAGGACCAAAATGAGGCACGCTGCATAGTGCGGCGATCTAAGGCCTACCGGTCCATGAGGGAGAATTGTATAAAAAAAGCACTACCGGAGTCCTTCAAAGGTGCATCTCCGAAGAGGAATGGCGGAACCTTTTGGCAGAAATCCACGCCGGACTCGGCGGTCACCACGCCACAGCCCGGGCTCTTGTAAGCAAGGCCTTCCGTATAGGATTATATTGGCCAATGGCCCGGGCAGATGCACAGGACTTGGTCCTACGTTGCGCTGGTTGCCAGCTCTTTGCAAATTAAAGCCACATGCCACCCACCGCCCTCCAAACAATCCCAATTACGTGGCCCTTCGTGGTCTGGGGGCTTGACATGGTTGGACCCCTTAAAGGGGGAACCACAAGAAAAAATACTTACTGGTCATGGTGGATAAATTCACCAAATGGATAGAGGCCAAACCTGTTAAAATGGCCGAATCCGGACCAGTGATAGACTTCATATCCGGGGTCGTACACCGTTATGGCGTCCCCCACAGCATCATGACTGACAACGGCACGAACTTCACTGCCGATGAGGTAAAACTCTGGTGCAGCAAAATGGGCATCAAGCTCGATTATGCTTTAGTCTATCACCCACAAACCAACGGCCAAGATGAGCGGGCAAACGGTCTTATAATGAGCGGCATTAAACCCAGATTAGTGCGTTCCTTAATGGAGTCTAACACGCACTGGGTAGAGGAGCTCGACTCTGTACTCTGGGGGCTGCGGACCATGCCGAATCGTAGTACCGGATATACACCCTTCTTTATGGTGTACAACGCAGAGGTAGTCTTGCCCTGTGACATAATTCATGACTCACCTCGAGTGCGCATGTATGAAGAAAGAGAAGCCGAGCTCGATCGGCAGGACAGTCTGGACACCCTGGAGGAGGAGCCCGTTCCGCATTTTATCAGCAACAGGCTCGCAGATACCAAAGCAGAGAAGTACGGGCCAAAACTTATAACATTGGCGAACTAGTTCTACACCTGCCGGATAAGAAAAAGAACAAGCTCGAGCCCAAATGGGAAGGTCCCTTCATTATTGACCAAGTACTGACCGGTGGAGTGTACCGACTGCGGGATGCATTGACTAATCGACTCGAGCCAAACCCATGGAACGCGGCCAGGCTCCGAAGATTCTACCCCTAGCGCCGGACTCTATGTTCCTCTCCTTCCTCTGTCCATTTTTTGCATATACATTATCTGCCTTGTTTTTCTTTCTCTCTTTCTTTTATTCCCTTTTTAGGCCTTCAAAGGCCAACTTGTGCCTCGCTTGCACATTATAGATGCGCTAGCCGCGCTCATCATACCTGGGGGCTTCTTTCACAGAAGCCTATTTATCTATCTGAGCCTCGTGCCCCGCACATGTGTTATGCTTCCACATGTACCTTTTTTCGCCATTATATGCATCGATATGACTTAAGATTTGGCCAAGCTGGGTTGCCTGGCTCTTGTATTTATGCCCTATGTTCCCGTTAATTCGGCTAGGGCATAGGGGGAGCACCTCTGCGATTGTTACTGCCAGGTCAACCGGATGTGTACCTCGGACTGGGTGAAGCCAAAAGCTAGCGTTCTGAAGGGAATATATATTCGGTCGGTGAACAAAAGATGATTTTTATTTATCTTCCATATCTGCCCCCAGATGTTTTCCTGCGTTTCCTATCGCAGTCCGGACATGCACTTTAGGGCATGCTTACCCAGGGAAAGGAACCCTTAACGGAACTATTCTCCCTAGAAGATGTTTCTTACTACCCATGTAATATAACATAACTAGTTGGGCACTTGTCTGTTCGAGCACTAATGACCCCTATGCCTGGTCTCCACGCATACCCCGGTTCTTATATAACTGAGCGGGTATTCGGATACACTCCGGACTATCGGGTCCTGAGGTTGAAGTGAAAAGGTCCGCCATGACAAATGATCTACAATCCGGCTAGAAGGCATTATACATGTCACTTTAATTACATAGTCATGCAGACTGACTAAATTCCTCTTCTATACCATCCAACAGGCGGTCTAGCCTACAATCCCGTTGGGAATACTTTGCGGCTAATTCTACTTGCCCATAAACTAAGCTAACGGGGATCTCTTTTCCGTCGGGCCCCACAGGTCTGACCTCGGCCATGTGATTTGGGTCAGCCTTGGTATACCGCGTCTTCACCATGGCCCAGGCTTCTCTGGCACCTTGTTGGCAGGCCGATATCTTCCATAATCGGAAGTGCTGCCGTGCTCCCTTGAGCTTCTCCGTAAGCTCTACAACGCCTTCTGGCAGGGAGGCGGATGGCCACAAGGCCTGGGCAACACCTTGCATCACCTGCCGAACTTGTTCGTGCAGATGTGAGAGCTCGGATAGAAGATCACCCGCAGACCCGGGCATTTCCCCTGCGGGATGACCCGTCAGCATACCTACAGACATAACGTTGTTAGTCGGCTTCTTCGCCGAACTCCTTCAAAAGGATTCGTTCAAGCACTTACCGAAAATGCCGCGCCGGAGCCGCTTATTCTCTTTCTCAGAGTCTGCAAGCTGGGCTCGAACGTCTTTTAGTTCCACGCTCAGCTTGATATTGGCGTCTTGGAGATTGTTTTTCTCCCGCCTAACCTCAGTCAACACGCGCTTGCCAGCCTCTAGCTGTCGCATGACATGCTGGTCCTCCGGATTTTCTCCGGATTCATCTGCAACATCTATTGTTAGATCCGCAGCCACGCCGCACACTATATGGTAACCATCATTCTTTAAAGTAAATGTTACCAGTGGGAGACTTTTTCGGTTCCTGCAATGCGGCAACAGTGGCCCGCAGTTGGGTCTTGCATTCCTCCAGCTCCTGTGACAGCCTAGTATTCTTCTCTGTAAGAACCTGCACAATAAAGATGATCCTTAAACCAGTTCTGCTAACTGTTTCAAGTATCAGGGGCTACTGATACATATAAATCGTCAGATTTACTTACCCATACATCCTTTACATACTGATTCGTGGCTCTGGCTAGACCATCTTGAGCAGCACGGAGGTACGCCTCTCCAGAATTGAAGGCATCAAATGCCTCTAGTGAGAAACAAGCGTCACGGAGTACGGCCCGGCGGCGCCTATGATTCATGGCGCTTTCCACTTCTGAGTTTGTAGCGGATAATCTATCCGCATCCTCTGTAGGGGGATTATCCAGCGCCCGCCCCATATCGGCTTCCGCCTCTATGTCCGGTCCTGGCGCCCGACTGGAGGAAGCGTGATTAGCAACATCACCGGACATATTCCAGCGAGCGTTTTTCGTGTTAAAGAAACACGGGCGCCATTACATTTCGAGAAAGAGAACAACCACGGAGCGGGGTTTTTGTTATACCTTTGCGCCGGCGTCTCCGTCCTGACCGCCTTCCTTTTTGGCCTACCCGGCCTCGGTGCCTCTTGTTGGCGAGTTGCTGCGGGTTCGGCAGGGTGTCCCGAATGCCTTCCTTGTAAAGATGCCATATGTACATGGTGGGTGAAGTGTCTAAAAGGGGATCCTAGTTTTTGGAGTTGGGATTTCTGGTTTTTCTTACATGCGATGCAGGGAGCAGTCCGAGATAGTCAGCCGTAATGGCCACCATGGCATCATCGTAGCTTAACTGATAGAACTGCCAGTCTATCAGCTCCACGAATATAATCAGATCTTCTTCAAGTCCGGAGTCGAGGGCCCGGTCAGGGTCCTCTGGTTGTGGAGAAGGGCTGCTGACCTCCTTTATGGCTTTTCGCAGTTCCTGCCGCAAAGTGGCAATGTGAATACTTACGACAAAGAATGCAAGAAAAATGGGAGTATGGAGACATAACTTACCCAGCTTGGAGGATTATACATGGAGAATCCATCCTGTGGCTTGATGCGGGTGAACTCCTCTTCCTCTCCCTTGAACAATTCGGACAGAATTTTTGCTAATGCGGCAGCATTGTCCGGACCCTTACGCCCGCAGCGGGTGGCATCATCCGCCCAGTTAAAACACCACAAGGGGTGCCCACGATATTGAAGTGGTTGCACTCCCCGCATTATGCAAATCAACATAACTTCGATTAGTGTCAATCCTGATTGAGCCAGTGCTTTAATCTGGTTCATCAGATAGAGGACTTCTCCATTGTCTTCCACCTGGGGGCTCCGTGGGCACCAACTTCGGCGTTTCTTCAGAGGAGCATTGTTGAACTCAGGAAGACCCCACCGAACAGGGTCCGGAAGGGGAACGTCCTCCATATAAAACCATTCTGAAGGCCAGTCTTCGGACGACTTCTTCGGGGGACCGGACAGGTATCCGATACCAGCGATGCGCCATATTTCGGCTCCGCCCACTTGATAAAGTGACCCCCTGTGTGTGCGAGGGACGAGGCAAAATAGCCTTTTCCACAGCTCGAAGTGAGCCTCGCAGCCCAGGAACAACTCGCAGAGAGCAACACAGCCGGTGGTATGTAGAATGGAGGCAGGGGTGAAATTGTGTAATTGGAGATCGTAGAACTCCAGGAGCCCGCGGAGGAACGAATGAATTGGAAATTCGAGTCCCCTTAATAAATAAGGAACAAGGCAGGCCCATTCCCCCATAGAGGGACATGGAAGGCTCTCCGCTTGCTCCCCGCCATTGTAGGTGGCAAGCCCGGCTTGAACGGGCACCATATACGTCGGAGGGAGAAATCCCTCAGTCTGCAGTTCGATTAATCGACTGTGCGGGAATGAACACCTCTCCCAATCACCGGGATTAGGGCTACAGGGGCGGGAGGAGGAGCTGTGGAGGTCGGCCATGCTGGAATGGATCTTTCCGAAACACGCTCTGATGGATTCTCGCTGGGGGAGGATGGTATGTATCGTATCTAAGAATCCCCATCCCTTTAATAGACAATTTATTTATCTGGCTAGGGGGCGAATGTGAAAACGCCCTGGCACCTCGTATTCATTCGACGCGTGGGAGATAGCCCTTATTGGGCATAGAAGCCAAGAGGTCCAAACATTTATGGGACCGGACACTGCTTTACAAACGTTCGAAAGATGGAGAAGAACCCGCCTTGCAATGCCGAAGACAACACTGCGCGCCGGACTCATCGTCATTGAAGCCTGGTTTGGGGGCTACTAAGGGAGTCCTGGATTAGGGGGTATCTGGACAGCCGGATTATATCCTTTGGCCGGACTGTTGGACTATGAAGATACAAGATTGAAGACTTCTTCTCGTGTCCGGATGGGACTCTACTTGGCGTGGAAGGCAAGCTAGGCAATACGGATATGTATATCTCCTCCTTTGTAACCGACCTTGTGTAACCCTAGCCCCCTTCGATGTCTATATAAACTAGAGGGTTTTAATCCGTAGGACAACATACAATCATACCATTGGCTAGATTCTAGGGTTTAGCCTCTTCGATCTCGTGGTAGATCAGCTCTTGTAATACTCATATCATCAAGAATAAATCAAGCAGGACATAGGGTTTTACCTCCATCAAGAGGGCCCGAACCTGGGTAAAACATCGTGTCCCCTGCCTCCTGTTACCATCCGCCTTAGATGCACAGTTCGGGACCCCCTACCCGAGATCCGCCGGTTTTGACACCGACAGAGCATCTTGTATGATTTGAGTCTTTGATTTTTAGTTTACCACAATCATCCTTGCTGTACACACCTTTTGAGAGAGCCATACATGATTTGTAATTTGTTAGAATACTCTATGTGCTTCACTTATATCTTTTGAGTTGTATAGTTTTGCTCTAGTACTTCACTTATATCTTTTAGAGCATGGCGTGGATTTGTTTTATAGAAACTATTGATCTCTCATGCTTCACTTAGATTATTTTGAGAGTCTTAAATAGCATGGTAATTTGCTTAAATAATCCAAATATGCTAGGTATTCAAGATTAGTAAAAAAATTCCTATGAGTGTTTTGAATACTAAGAGAAGTTTGATGCTTGATGATTGTTTTAAGATATGGAGGTAATAGTATCAAAGTCGTGCTAGTTGAGTAGTTGTGAATCTGAGAAGTGCTTGTGTTGAAGTTTTCAAGTCCCGTAGCATGCACGTATGGTAAACGTTATGTAACAAATTTGAAACATGAGGTGTTCTTTGATTGTCCTCCTTATGAGTGGCGGTCGGGGATGAGCGATGGTCTTTTCCTACTAATCTATCCCCCTAGGAGCATGCGTGTAGTGCTTGGTTTTTGATGACTTGTAGATTTTTGCAATAGGTATGTGAGTTCTTTATGACTAATGTTGAGTCCATGGATTATACGCACTCTCACCCTTCCATCATTGCTAGCCTCTTCGATACCGTGCATTGCCCTTTCTCACATCGAGAGTTGGCGCAAACTTCGCCGGTGCATCCAAACCCCGTGATATGATACGCTCTTTCACACATAAACCTCCTTATATCTTCCTCAAAACACCCACCATACCTACCTATTATGGCATTTCCATAGCCATTCGAAGATATATTGCCATGCAACTTTCCACCATTCCTTTTATCATGACACATTCATCATTGTCATATTGCTTAGCATGACCATGTAGTTGACATAGTATTTGTGCCAAAGCCACCGTTCATAATTCTTTCATACATGTCACTCTTGATTCATTGCATATCCCGATACACCGCCGGAGGCATTCATATAGAGTCATCTTTTGTTCTAGTATCGAGTTGTAATCATTGAGTTGTAAATAAATAGAAGTGTGATGATCATCATTTTCTAGAGCATTGTCCCAAGTGAGGAATATATAAAAAAGATAAAGGCCATAAAAAAAGAGAAGGCCCCCAAAAAAATGAGAGAAAAAGAGAGAAGGGACAATGCTACTATCCTTTGCCACACTTGTGCTTCAAAGTAGCACCATAATCTTCATGATAGAGAGTCTTTTGTTTTGTCACTTTCATATACTAGTGGGAATGTTTCATTATAGAACTTGGCTTATATATTCCAACAATGGGCCTCCTCAAGTGCCCTAGG
Organism: Triticum urartu; assembly: GCF_003073215.2. Taxonomy (NCBI): domain Eukaryota; kingdom Viridiplantae; phylum Streptophyta; class Magnoliopsida; order Poales; family Poaceae; genus Triticum; species Triticum urartu. Next base: position 485,766,763 of record NC_053025.1, read on the forward strand.
TCTTCATGAGCAAGCAAGTTGGATGCACACCCACTTAATTTCTTTTGTTGAGCTTTCATACATTTATAGCTCTAGTGCATCCATTGCATGGCAATCCCTACTCCTCGCATTAACATCAATCGATGGGCATCTCCATAGCCCATTGATTAGCCTCGTTGATGTGAGACTTTCTCCCTTTTTGTCTTCTCGACATAACCCCCATCATCATATTCTATTCCACCCATAGTGCTATGTCCATGGCTCGCGCTCATATATTGCGTGAAAGTTTATAGGTTTGAGATTACTAAAGTATGAAACAATTGCTTGGCTTGTCATCGGGGTTGTGCATGATGAGAGCATTCTTGTGTGATGAAAATGAAGCATGACTAAACTATATGATTTTGTAGGGATGAACTTTCTTTGGCGATGTTATTTTGAGAAGACATAATTGCTTTGTTAGTATGCTTGAAGTATTATTATTTTTATGTCAATATGAAATTTTATCTTGAATCTTTCGGATCTGAATATTCATGCCACAATTAAGAAGAATTACATTGAAATTATGCCTAGTAGCATTCCACATCAAAAATTCTGTTTTTATCATTTACCTACTCGAGGACGAGCAGGAATTAAGCTTGGGGATGCTTGATACGTCTCCAACGTATCTATAATTTTTGATTGCTCCATGCTATATTATCTACTATTTCGGACATTATTGGGCTTTATTTTCCAATTTTATATTATTTTTGGGACTAACCTATTAACCGGAGGCCCAGCCCAGATTTGCTATTTTTTTTGCCTATTTTAGGGTTTCAAAGAAAAGGAATATCAAACAAAGTCCAAACGGAATGAAACCTTCGGGAACGTGATTTTCTCACCGAACATGATCCAGGAGACTTGGACCCTACGTCAAGAAACAAAGGAGGAGGCCACGAGGTAGGGGCGCGCCTACCCCCCAGGCGCACCCTCCACCCTCGTGGGCCCCCTGTTGCTCCACTGACGTACTCCTTCCTCCTATATATACCTACGTACCCCCAAACGATCAGAGACGGAGCCAAAACCCTAATTCCACCACCGTAACTTTCTGTATCCACGAGATCCCATCTTGGGGCCTGTTCCAGAGCTCCGCCGGAGGGGGCATCCATCACGGAGGGCTTCTACATCAACACCATAGCCTCTCCGATGAAGTGTGAGTAGTTTACCTCAGACCTTCGGGTCCATAGTTGTTAGCTAGATGGCTTCTTCTCTCTTTTTAGATCTCAATACAATGTTCTTCCCCTCTCTTGTGGAGATCTATTCGATGTAATCTTCTTTTTGCAGTGTGTTTGTTGAGACCAATGAATTGTGGGTTTATGATCAGGATTATCTATGAACAATATTTGAATATTCTCTGAATTCTTTTATGTATGATTGGTTATCATTGCAAGTCTCTTCGAACTATCAGTTTGGTTTGGCCTACTAGATTGATCTTTCTTGCATTGGGAGAAGTGCTTACCTTTGGGTTCAATCTTGCGGTGTCCTTTCCCGGTGACAGTAGGGCAGCAAGGCACGTATTGTATTGTTGCCATCGAGGATAATAAGATGGGTTTTTTTATCATATTGCATGAATTTATCCCTCTACATCATGTCATCTTGCTTAAGGCGTTACTCTGTTTTCATGAACTTAATACTCTAGATGCATGCTGGATAGCGGTCGATGAGTGGAGTAATAGTAGTAGATGCAGGTAGGAGTCGGTCTACTTGTCTCGGACGTGATGCCTATATACATGATCATACCTAGATATTCTCATAAGCATGCTCAATTCTTTCAATTGCTCAATAGTAATTCGTTCACCCACCGTAAAATACTTATGCTCTTGAGAGAAGCCACTAGTGAAATCTATGGCCCCCGGGTCTATCTTCATCATATTAATCTTCCAATACTTAGTTATTTCCTTTGCCTTTTTACTTTGCCTTTATTTTACTTTGCATCTTTACCACAAAAATACCAAAAAATTTATCTTATCATATCTATCAGATCTCACTCTCGTAAGTGATCGTGAAGGGATTGACAACCCCTTATCGCGTTGGTTGCGAGGAGTTACTTGTTTTGTGCAGGTACTAGGGATACGCACGCAACCTCCTACTGGATTGATACCTTGGTTCTCAAAATCTGAGGGAAATACTTACGCTACTTTGCTGCATCATCCTTTCCTCTTCGGGGAAATCCAATGCAGTGCTCAAGAGGTAGCAGTATGATTATACGATATGCATCACACAATCTCAGATTCATCTATTCAACCAACACAAAGAACTTCAAAGAGTGCCCCAAAGTTTCTACCAGAGAGTCAAGACAAAAACCTGTGTCAACCCCTATGCATAAGTTCACGAGGTCGCGGAACTCGCAAGTTGATCACCAAAACATACATCAAGTGGATCACGTGAATATCCCATTGTCACCACAGATAAGCACAGGCAAGACATACATCAAGTGTTCTCAAATCCTTAAAGAATCAATCTGATAAGATAACTTCAATGGGAAAACTCAATCCATTACAAGAGAGTAGAGAAGGAGAAACATCATAAGATCCAACTACAATAGCAAAGCTCGCGATGCATCAAGATCGTGCCAAATCAAGAACACGAGAGAGAGAGAGAGATCAATCACATAGCTACTGGTACATACCCTCAATCCCGAGGGTGAAATACTCCCTCCTCATCATGGGGAGCACCAGGATGATGAAGATGGCCACCAGAGAGGGATTCCCCCCTCCGGCAGGCTGCCGGAACGGGTCTAGATTGGTTTTCGGTGGTTACGGAGGCTTGCGGCGGCGGAACTCCCGATCTAGGTTATTTTCTAGAGGTTTTAGTATTTATAGGATTTTTTGGCATCGAGAACAAGTCAGGGAGGTTCCCGAGTCGTCCACGAGATAGGGCGGTGCGCCCAGGGGGGTAGGGCGCGCCGCCACCCTCGTGGACGGCCTGGGACTCTTTTGGCCCAAGTCTTTTACTCCGGGGGCTTCTTTTGGTCCATAAAAATCATCAAAAATTGGCAGGTCCATTGGACTCCATTTGGTATTCCTCTTCTGTAAAACTCAAAAACAAGGAAAAAACAGAAACTGGCACTGGGCTCTAAGTTAATAGGTTAGTCCCAAAAATCATATAAATAACATATAAATGCATATAAAACATCATAGATGGATAATATAATAGCATGGAACAATCAAAAATTATAGATACGTTGGAGACGTATCAACGTCGTCGATAACGGGGCTCCCCAAGCGGGCAATGGCAGTGTCCAAGAATGAAGAAGAGGTTCAATGGCGGCGCTCCCGTCTGTTCAAGTCACGCACCATGTATCGTGCCTCGTGGAGGCGTAAGAACTTATGCTTGGTACTTTTAAGAGACATTATGTTTTGTAATAATTTGCCAGGGTTCTGCGATTTCCTTTCCGTTTGCTTTAGTGTTCTGTGTTGGCAGTGCCCGACCCCGCTCATACCTCAATCGCCCTTGGATCGTCCGGATCACCAGGACGGGCCCAAGGGGCGAGGGGCTACTTGACCAGTTAGGCTCCTGAGTCGTGATGCTTAGGAGCCCCCTTGACGTACAAACAGCCCTCGGGAAGGAGATGCGAGAGTAGGTCTTAGCGTTATGCGTCGGCAGGGCCCGGGCCCGTGCATACCTCAGCCATCATTAGATCGTCTGGATCACCAGGATGGGACCAAGGGGTGAGGGCTACGTGGCCAGTTAGGCTCCTGAGTCGCGATGCTTAGGAGTCCCCCTTGATGTACAAACAAACCTCCATACCTTTCCTTGTCGGGCTCTAGCTTGGGAGGGGTGCACGAAGACCAGGTCTGAGGGACCTGGTGAGGTGGCGTACGCCAGGCGTGACCTGAGGGTAGCCCCCGTGCCCAGCCCCCTCGCGCAACTCTCCCGAGGGGACAGCGGCGCGGTGAGACTGAGCACCGAGCCTAGCGGCTCGCTTGAGATTAATGCAGCCGTGAGGCCACCCTCAGTTGTTTATCACGAGCGCGGAGCATGGCGCTTCCGCTCTTGCACGGGCATAGCCGCTCCTCGACCATGTCGACTGCCAGCACAGAGCATGGTGCTTCCACTGGTACGTGGGTGGGAGCTCCCTCTGAGGGGAGACTCCGGGGCATGTACAGCCCCACCCTGACACGTGGCTTGCACGACAGGGCTAGAGGAGGTGTGTATGCGCACTCGTGAGCCAACGCGGGACTCATGAGGCCCTACCTCAAGGCGGGTTGCGCCTGAATTTGGCTTGGAAAGCTTGTGATAATCATGTGATATGGTCAGACAACATGTGCCGAGTGAATCTCCCGAGGTTATCTCATGAGAAGGCCAAACACCAACGACCCTAGGAAGTGACGTGAACAGGACCGGCCTACCAGACAGAGCTCAGCCGTTGGGTTTATCGACGCTGCAGGGACGGACTCGAGCAAAGATGCCGAGCCTAGTCTTCTCATGCGAAGGTCCTGAAGAAAGACAACCGGCGCATGGCTCCCATTGTAGCGACCAGACCTCAAATGGTCCGATCTCTGTGCATCAGTGTCATCCCTGGATCAGTATTGCTGACATGCACAGTACTTGAAGGATTTATAATAGAGTAGCAATCACACACTTATTACATCGAATGTCTCAAAAGAGAACTTATTACAAATAATATGGCTTAAGGCCATCTAATAACGATAACAGCGGAAGGCTTGGAAGATAAGTGAATCCATCAACTCCAACCGCATCACTGAGTATAGAACCACGACCTAAGGCTCCTTACTCGTCATCTGAAAAGTTTGCAACATGAACGTTGCAGCCCGAAAACGGGTCAACACATGGAATATGCTGGCAATGTAACACATAGAGAGTAGTGAACAGAAATAGGCTATACTACATGCATATATGGCTGCTGGAAAGCACTATGGTTACAGTTTTGCGTAAAGCCAGTTTTCCCTACAGCAAAGGAATAAATTTTATTTAACTAAGATGGTGGTTGTTAAACATTGAGAGCGTAGACACCCTCTCAATCCCAATTAAACATCAACATTAAAACCCAACAAAATTAATTAAAGTCACATGATGAGATTCACATGATAATCCAAGTACTAGATACTCAAGACGACCATAACCGGGGACACGGCTAACCATGATTAGTTTATACACTCTGCAGAGGTTTGTGCACTTTTCCCCACAAGACTCGATCTCCTCCGACGGGATTTTCGCACTACATGGTGTTTGTGAAACGGATGACCGAGACACAGTCTTTCCGAAGAGGTCCCCTTAACCGATAGATAGGCTGGTACACCTACAATCCCCTACATCTGCTAGCCCATCATGGAAATGTTTCCCACAACTTATTCAACTATGCCAGAGCCCATAATGGCATGTGGCTGCACATGGAAGTTTCTAGTATGAATAATCTCATGATCCCTTTGAGCCTGGGTGGCGGTCCATAAAGAAAAACAGGCAATCGCTAGAATACCCAGGTGCCTCAATCCACCCAGATGTGTATTAAAGTTGCTACCTTAAGTTGAACCATTAATTGACATTCTCACATCTGTCATGGATACACTCAAACCCAATCCACGTCTACAAGCATGGCATAAGCAAACGTAGAAGTAACTCCCAGGGTTTGATTATAAAACAGGAAATAGGTACTACCTCATCTACTTCCCAAAACCCACATATTAATCAGATCCTATTCATGCAATGGTTTGAGGATTGATCTAATGCAATAAAACTGGGTGGTAAGAGGTATGATCAAAGTGTTACTTGCCTTGCTGATGATCCGCGAAACCTAGAGATTCGAAGTAGCAAGCGGCGCACTCTAGGTACTCTATCGCAACAAACAAACAAGCATACTATAAGTACTCATCTAATGCACAGGTAAAACTCAAATAAGAGATCTAACCAGAAAGTTCAACTTAAGAACTCCGGTTTGCAAAAAGAAACAAATCGAACGAAACAACGAAAGTCAAACGGCGAAAGAAAACAAGCTTCGATTACTAATCTGGACCTAAGTCAAATTTTACAGAAGCAAAAACTTGTTTAAGTTGGTTATACGTAAATAGAGTTTCGAGACGAAACTCTAGGCGCTTGAATCGCCTAATTTCGATAAACGAGCGAAAAGTTAAACTAAAACGAAAATTGGATCAGAAATCGCGATGAGAAATAATCGCGGAAAATCTGAGAAAAGGAGAAAACTGACGAACAGATTAGCGAACGAACGTTCATTATCTGAAACTAAATGGTGAACTCGTCCGTTAAAACGAACGACCGAGCGAACGCTCGAACTCTCGCTAAATAAAAGAATCGATAAAACTGATCTAATAAAATAAAAAAACCTAGGGTTTTTTTTAAAACCGGATCGGTTTTCTTCGGAAAACCGGCGGCGAATGGCGCGGCTACCTCGTTGGACTCCGGCGACTCGAGGCTCCGGCGGGGCGGGGCGGCGTCGTTGGCGGGCAGCGCGGGCGGCGGCGGCGGCGGGATCGGCGAGCGGCGGCGAGCGGCGGCTGCGGGAGGCAGGGCAGGCGAGGTGGCGGGGTGAGGCAGCGGCGGCGGGGTATTTATGAGAGGGGGGTGGCACGGCTTGGGGAAGGGGGCGCCGGGTCGGGGTCGGCCTCGGGAAGCGTGCCCTGGCCGGACTCGGCTACGGTGGCGGTGCGGCCTCCCGCGGGGAAGGCGGCGGCGGGCGCGGGCCTGGCCTGGCTCGGCTAGGCCTTCGGCCCAGTCGGGCGCGCGGTACTTTTTTTAAAACAATTCCGCCGAAAATAAGAAAAATTCTACAAAATAAAATAAAATTCTAAAAATGCCAAAATAAATTTTCACCGCCTAAATAAAATATTTAGAACGAGATGAACATTTTCTTGGCCCCTAAAATGCAATTTTGAAAAACATGCATTTTTTCCTAAATTCAAATAAACTAGCCAAAAACTCCAAAATAAAATCTTATTTGATTTTTTATTAAATCTTCAATAATTCTTTATTTTGGGAAAGTCATTTTATTCCCTCGCTCATATTTGTATAATCGAAATAATTGAAGAAAAATAAATAAAATCAAATGATCCTATTTTCAAAATGTGAGAAAACTCAAATATGAAAATAACGAAATCCCCAACTCTCTCCATGGGTCCTTGAGTTGCGTAGAATTTCTGGATCAGGCCAAAAGCAGATAAAAATATGATATCCAGTGATGATCTAATGTATAACATTCCAAATTGAAAATTTGGGATGTTACAAACCTACACCCTTAAGATGAATCTCGCCCTCGAGATTCGGGTTGGCTAGAAAATAGGTGAGGGTGGTCCTTCAGCAGATCTTCCTCTCGCTGCCAGGTGGCTTCATCCTCGGTGTGGTGGCTCCACTGAACCCTGCAAAACTTGATAACCTTGCTGCGGGTGACTCGGTTGGCATACTTGAGAATCCTAACTGGTTTCTCTTCATATGTCAAATCACTATCCAACTGTATCGCTTCCAGCGGCACTGTATCTCTCAGTGGTATATCCGCTATTTCTGCATGGCACTTCTTCAACTGGGAAACGTGGAACACGTCGTGAACTCCCTCAGGTAATTCCAATTTTTAAGCAACTTCTCCCATGCGTTCCAAAACTTGGTATGGTCCCACAAAATGTGGCGCTAACTTTCCCTTAACTCCAAAGCGCTTAACTCCTCGAAGTGGAGATACACGAAGATAAACTCTATCTCCGGCTTCGTAAACTATCTCCTTGCATTTAGAATCTGCATAGCTCTTCTGCCTGGACTTCCTTGAGCCTATCATGAATCAACTTCACCTTCTGTTCAGACTCCTGAATCAAATCTAGTCCAAACAACTGGCGGTCTCCAACTTCGTCCCACGACAATGGTGTTCTGCACCGTCTTCCGTACAAGGCTTCAAAAGGGGCCATCTTCAAACTGGATTGATAACTATTGTTGTAGGAGAACTCCACATATGGCAAGTTGTCATCCCAACTAGATCCATAATCTAGCGCACAAGCTCTCAGCATATCCTCCAAAATCTGATTGACTCTCTTGGTCTGTCCATCGGTCTGCGGATGAAAAGCTGTACTGAACTCTAGTCTGGTACCCAAAGTTTCGTGCAACTGATTCCAGAACTTTGAGGTAAACTGGGTTCCTCTATCTGATACAATGCTCCTCGGAACTCCATGCAGACATACGATCCTGGTCATGTATATCTTTGCCAACTTAGCACTGGTGTAAGTGGTCTTCACTGGGATGAAATGAGCTACATTCGTCAAGCGATCGACTACAACCCATATCGAGTCATAGCCTGAACGGGTCCTAGGTAATCCCGTGATAAAATCCATGTCTAGCTTATCCCACTTCCATTCAGGTATCGACAATGGCTGTAGCAATCCTGCTGGCTTCTGATGCTCTGCCTTTACTCTCTGACATACATCACAAACTGCTACATACTCTGCAATATCCTTCTTCATTCCGGTCCACGAGAAAGTGTCTTTCAAATCCAAATACATCTTGGTATTTCCCGGGTGAATCGAGTATGGCGAATCATGGGCCTCTTGTAGAATTAGCTTCCTGATCTCCGGGTCATTAGGCACATAAACGCGGTCCTCAAACCATAAGGTATCGTGTTCATCCTCACGAAATCCTTTGAATTTTCCCTTGCTCATCTTCGCCTTTATGGTGGCAATCTCCATGTCGGTCTTCTGAGCTTCTCCGATCTTATCCATCAGAGTAGACTGAATCTCCAATGCTGCTACATAGCATCTCGGAACTATCTCCAAACATAGCTCACGAAGATCCTCGGCCAACTCCTTTGGTAACTCTCCGGTCATTAGTGTGTTGACATGGCTCTTGCGGCTCAATGCGTCAGCTACTACGTTAGCCTTTCCAGGATGATAATGTAATCTCATATCATAATCCTTGATGAGCTCCAACTATCTCCTTTGCCTGAGATTCAACTCCTTCTGCGTGAAGATGTATTTCAAACTTTTGTGATCCGTGTACACCTCACAATGGTTTCCGATGAGAAAATGTATCCACGTCTTTAATGCGTGCACTACGGCTGCTAACTCCAAGTCGTGTGTAGCATAATTCAATTCATGGGGCTTAATCTGTTGTGAGGCATATGAAACAACTCTTCCCTCCTGCATAAGCACTGCTCCAAGTCCTCGACGTGAAGCGTCACAATATACTTCATAATCCTTGCGCTGATCTGGCAGAATCAACACTGGCGATGTAACCAAACATTTCTTCAACTCCTGAAAACTGGCCTCACATTCTTTAGTCCATTTTAACTTGGTATCCTTCTTCAACAACTCCGTCATAGGTTTTGCAATCTTCGAGAAATTTTCAATGAACCTTCGGTAGTATCCTGCGAGTCCAAGAAAACTCCGGATCTCTCCAACTATTGTTAGGGCCTCCCAATTTGTCACAATGACAAACTTGGTGGGATCTACAGCTATTCCTTCTCCGGATATAACATGTCCGAGGAATCCAACTTCCTTCAACCAAAACTCACATTTGCTGAACTTGGCGTCTAACTGATGTTCTCTGAGCTTACCAAGTACCAAACGCAAATGTTCTTTATGTTCTTCTTCATTCTTAGAGTAAACCAGTATATCATCAATGAACACTACGACGAACTTATCAAAAAACTCCATAAACACTTTGTTCATCATGTTCATAAAATAAGCAGGTGCGTTAGTCAGGCCAAATGACATAACGCTATACTCATACAGCCCATACCTTGTGGTAAAAGCTGTCTTAGGTATGTCCTGCTCTCGAATTTTCAACTGGTGGTATCCTGATCGCAAATCGATCTTGGAAAATACCTTAGCTCCTTGCAATTGGTAAAACAAATCATTTATCATCGGCAGTGGGTACTTATTCTTGATCGTCACCTCATTCAATCCTCGATAATGAACAACCATCCTTAACGACCCATCCTTCTTTTCCACTAGAAGTACTGGTGATCCCCAAGGTGACGAACTTGGGCGAATATATCCCTTATCCAATAACTCCTTAATCTGCTTCTTAATCTCCTCCAAATCCTTTGCAGGCATTCTATACGGTCTCTTAGATATTGGTCCTGTGCCTGGCAAAAGCTCAATCAAAAACTCAATGTGTCTCTATCCGGTGGCATACCTGGCAACTCTTCTGGAAATACATCCAGAAAATCCTTTACCACCGGTACCTCCTCCTGTACAACTCCTGATAAGGAATTTACTTGAGTCCTATTCGGCACATGCCATGATACATACTTGATCCTTCTTCCCTCTGGGGTGGTAAGCAAAATTGACTTACTGGCGCAATCGATGTTTCCTCCATACATCGATAGCCAATCCATACCCAGAATTACATCCAAACCTTGCGATTCCAAAATGATCAAATCCGAGGGAAACACATGCCTACCTATACTCAATGCACTTGAAAACATCCTTTACTGGCCATATACTCCGCTCCTGGTGAGATTACTAACACAGGTGTTCTAAGAACCTTGGTGGGCAGTTTATACTTATCCACGAATCCCCTTGATATGTATGAATGCGATGCACCCGTATCAAGAAGAACGATTGCAGTAAAAGACTTAACCAAAAACTTACCGATTACTGCATCTAGCTGGGCTTCAACCTCCTCCACGTTAACGTGGGTCACCTGTCCCCTGTTGAAAGGGTTCGGCTTCTTCCCAGAGCTTCCAATGCCATTTCCATTCTGGGCTTCAGGACATTCATTGGCATAATGTCCGGTCTTCTGACACTTATAACAAGTGACTTGGCTTAGGTCTCTCTTGGCTGGGGTTAATGGGTTGGTACGATTCTGACCGTTGCTCCCCCCATTCCCATTACCATTTTTGGGGCCATTATGATTATGCAAACTCCCTCCTCCATGGGTATGCTGAAATTGTCCTCCTGATTTCGGGGTAAAACGTGGCTTCTGCTGAGCTCCTGAATTGTATTTCCCTTGTCCATACTTCCTCTTGCGGTTCTCAATATGTTGTTGCTTCCCTTCTATCATAAGAGCACGATCTACCAACTCCTGGTAGTTGTTAAAAGTTGCTACCATCAACTGCATGCTCAACTCATCATTCAGTCCTTCTAGAAACTTCTCCTGCTTAGTTGCATCCGTAGCAACGTCATCCGGGGCATAACGTGCTAACTTACTAAAGTCATCCACGTATTGGCCAACTGTCTATCCTCCTTGGCGCAAGTTGCGAAACTCACGCTTCTTCATGGCCATAGCTCCTGCTGAAACATGGGCTATACAGAAAGCCTGCTGAAATTGGTCCCATGTCACCGTGGCTATAGGGTAGGTGACAGTGTAATTCTCCCACCATGATGCTGCTGGTCCATCCAACTGATGTGTGGCAAAACGCACCTTCTCAACGTTAGTACATCCTGTAGTGGTTAACTCCCTTCCAATCTTGCGGAGCCAATCATCTGCTACTATAGGCTCGGTGCTACTGGAGAACACCGGCGGATTCAGTCTAAGGAAACGGGTTAAGTGATCAACAGGTGGTGGTGGTGGTGGGTTGTTGTTGTTGTTGTTCCCCTGATTCTGATTTTGGACTAGCAACTGCGTCAATGCATTCTGCTGCTGGATCAACTGAGTGAGCTCCGGTGGGAAAGCAAATCCATTGTCACGTCTCGGAGGCATCTGAGGGTTTAGAAAAGATGAGAATTAAGAATAGTTTGAGGTCTAGAGAGAAAACACTACCCATATGCACATGAGGCAATTGCAAACAAAATCACTTCATTCAAATCAAACAAGGGCATACAATTGGTCTAGAACTATCGCAAAAGTGCTCGGACTATTCTATTTACATGGTGGAATACTACTACTGATGTGGTGGTCTACTAGAAATATTCCTCGGTTGCAGACTCCATGATATCTGCTCTAGCATCGTCTTCAAAGTCATCATCGCTCAGGTCAGAGTCGGTGTCGTCGATGATGATGTAGTCTTCCGGGCGAATCTCGTTGGGTTCTTCGTCTTCTTCTACTGGTGTGGGATCTCCCATGAATATTCAGATCTTCTTAATCAGGTCATCATTCTTCTCCACTAGTACGATGATTTCCTCCTCATAATCTTCACGTGTAGCCTTGAGTTCTTCCTCCAGCTCCGTGATTCTTGTCATCGCCTTCTACAGATCTATCATGCCTGCGCACATCTAGTTCTCCTGACGTCGAATGTGCTAGTTTAACTCCTGGATAAAAGCTGTGATTGATCTATCCTTCCTGGTGCTGATCATCTCCCATTGCTCATCTCGGCGCCCACAAATCTGGTAGATAGTATCCTTGAGATCATTGCGGTAAACTTCTCCAATACATCCCATGGCGATGTGGGCTGCCATGCTCTTTCCTAGACTCCAGGATGGTGCATCAAAGGAAAACTCTATGGGCTCGGTGACTGGAGCGAACGTCCTTCCTGGAACTTGAACTTGAATCATCCAGCGCTCCTCTTCGGGTAAAGTGGCGTTGTAGGTCCCGGTGAAGCTTGGTACTCCGATGTTCAGGTACTTACTGACTTCCCTCAGGTGACGTCCAAAGGGTGTATCTTCATCCGGTTGCGTGAACTTGTTCCTTGTATCCACCATCCTAAAAGAGTAGAAAAGACGAGAAGTCAGAAATGAGAAGAGAATAGTGATCTAGGTCTTTATCTTAGTGGTCGTGTCCCACAGTCAGCGTGTGCTCTGATACCATCTTGTAGCATCCAGACCTCAAACGGTCCGATCTCTGTGCATCAGTGTCATCCCTGGATCAGTAATGCTGACACGCACAGTACTTGAAGGATTTATAACAGAGTAGCAATCACACACTTATTACATCGAATGTCTCAAAAGAGAACATATTACAAATAATATGGCTTAAGGCCATCTAATAACGATAACAGCGGAAGGCTTGGAAGATAAGTGAGTCCATCAACTCCAACGGCACCACTGAGTATAGAACCACGACCTAAGGCTCCTTACTCATCGTTTGAAAAGTCTGCAACATGAACGTTGCAGCCCGAAAATGGGTCAGCACATGGAATATGCTGGCAATGTAACACATAAAGAGTAGTGAACAGAAATAGGCTATACTACATGCATATATGGCTGGTGGAAAGCTCTATGGTTACAGTTTTGCGTAAAGCCAGTTTTTCCCTACTGCAAAGGAATAAATTTTATTTAACTAACATGGTGGTTGTTAAACATTGAGAGCATAGACACCCTCTCAATCCCAATTAAACATCAACATTAAAACCCAACAAAATTAATTAAAGTCACATGATGAGATTCACATGATAATCCAAGTACTAGATACTCAAGACGTCCATAACCGGGGATGCGACTAACCATGATTAGTTTATACACTCTGCAGAGGTTTGTGCACTTTTCCCCACAAGACTCGATCTCCTCCGTTGGGATTCTCGCACTACATGGTGTTTGAGAAACGGATGACCGAGACACAGTCTTTCCGAACAGGTCCCCTTAACCAATAGATAGGCCGGTACACCTACAATCCCCTACATCTGCTAGCCCATCATGGAAAGGTTTCCCACAACTTACTCAACTATGCCAGAGCCCATAATGGCATGTGGCTGCACACGGAAGTTTTAAGTATGAATAGTATCATGATCCCTTTGAGCATGGGTGGCGGTCCATAAAGAAAAACAGGCAATCGCTGGAATACCCAGGTGCCTTAATCCACCCAGATGTGTATTAAAGTTTCCACCTTAAGTTGAACCATTAATTGACATTCTCACATCTGTCATGGATACACTCAAACCCAATCCACGTCTACAAGCATGGCATAAGAAAACGTAGAAGTAACTCCCAGGGTTTGATAATAAAACATGAAATAGGTAATACCTCATCTACTTCCCAAAACCCACATATTAATCAGATCCTATTCATGCAATGGTTTGAGGATTGATCTAATGCAATAAAACTGGGTGGTAAGAGGTATGATCAAAGTGTTACTTGCCTTGCTGATGAGCCGCGAAACCTAGAGATTCGAAGTAGCAAGCGGCGCACTCCGGGTACTCTATCGCAACAAACAAACAAGCATACTATAAGTACTCATCTAATGCACAGGTAAAACTCAAATAAGAGATCTAACCAAAAAGTTCAACTTAAGAACTCCAGTTTGCAAAAAGAAACAAATCGAACAAAACAACAAAAGTCAAATGGCGAAAGAAAACAAGCTTTGATTACTAATGTGGACCTAAGTCAAATTTTACAGAAGCAAAAACTTGTTTGAGTTGGTTATACAGAAAGAGGGTTTCAAGAGGAAACTCTAGGCGCTTGAATCGCCTGATTCCGATAAACGAGCGAGAAGTTAAACTAAAATGAAAATCGGATCAGAAACCGCGATTAGAAATAATCGCGGAAAATCCGAGAAAAAGAGAAAACTGACGAACAGATTAGCGAACGAACGTTCGTTATCTGAAACTAAACGGTGAACTCATCCGTTAAAATGAAGGAACGAGCGAACGCTCGCTAAATAAAAGAACCGATAAAACCGATCTAATAAAATAAAAAACCTAGGGTTTAAAAAAATCGGATCGGTTTTCTTCGGAAAACCGGCGGCGAACGACGCGGCTACCTCGTCGGACTCCGGCGGCTCGGGGCTCCAGCGGGGCGGGGCGGCGTCGTCGGCGGGCGACGCGGGCGTCAGTGGCGGCGGGCGCGACAAGCGGCGTCGAGCGGCGCGGCAAGCGGCGGCGAGCGGCGGCTGCGGGAGGTGGGGCGGGCGAGGTGGCGGGGTGAGGTGGCGGCGGCGGGGTATTGATGAGAGGGGGGTGGCGCGGCTTGGGGAAGGGGGTGCCGGGTCGGGGTCGGCCTCGGGAGGCGTGCCCCGGCCGGACTCAGCTGCGGCGGCGGTGCGGCCTCCCGCAGGGAAGGCGGCGGCGGGTGCTGGCCTGGCCTGGCTCGGCTGGGCTTCGGCCCAGTCGGGCGCGCGGTACTTTTTTTTAAACAATTCCGCCGAAACTAAGAAAAATTCTAGAAAATAAAATAAAATTCTAAAAATGCCAAAATAAATTTTCACCGCCTAAATAAAACATTTAGAACGAGATGGAAATTTTCTTGGCCCCTAAAATGTAGTTTTGAAAAACGTGCAATTTTTCCTAAATTCAAATAAACTAGCCAAAAACTCCAAAATAAAATCTTATTTGATTTTTTTATTAAATTTTCAATATTTCTTTATTTTGGGAAAGTCATTTTATTCCCTTTCTCATATTTGTATGATAGAAATAATTGAAGAAAAATAAATAAAATCAAATGGTCCTATTTTCAAAATTTGAGAAAACTCAAATATGAAAAAAAACGAAATCCCCAACTCTCTCCATGGGTCCTTGAGTTGCGCAGAATTTCTGGATCAGGGCAAAAGCAGATGAAAATATGATATGCAGTGATGATCTAATGTATAACATTCCAAATTGAAAATTTGGGATGTTACACCCGTGGTAACGAGGCACCTGGTCGCGCGCCCTTACTCATCCGCCCACGATTAGCTCATGCGAGAACAAGGCACCAAGGACCATGGGAGGTGACTTGCACGGGAGCTAGCCCGCGAGCCAGAGCTCAGGCAGTTCGGTTTAGCGACGCTGCAGGGACGAACCCAAGCACAGACGTCGTGCCAGTCCTTAATCATGAGGCGGTCTTGGGTGGGCTTGCAAGGGCATACGACATTCATGGCGACGAAGCACCGGACACACAGATGATAATCATCAACCAACTCTTGATCGAAGGTAAAGTCAGTTCTAATAGATGCAAGAAGGATACATGCTGCAGGGACGGACCCACGCGGCTTGGGGATAATGCATCCCGAGGGGCGCTCCCAACTGGACAAACCAAAAGATGTCACCTCGCACCATTGCTGAAGGGATGTTGCAGTAGCCGAAGACGCGTGTTGCAGAAATTGCCCCTCATGAGCCGCCTGGGTTTCTGAACCTCGGGAGGCTCTGGAGGCCTGGGGGGCTCACGAGGATCCATTTCCATCTCTGTCAGGATCGCCTGGTGCATAGCCTCATCAGCAGCCAGGATGCTGCGCATGTGGCGCTGATGCACGGCAACCCTGTTGAACAAGCCGGAAGGCATTTAGACATAGCTATGAGGCGGGCCCTCATATCGGCCTACACGGGACAGCCAGAAGATCTCCTGAGACGCGGCCCTGTTGAGCCCAGGGATGTTGATGCAGGCGTGTAGCTCACTGTCCTCGCCGGGGCAGGGAGCTACACCGGGTGGCGGGTGACAGTCGCCCCACATAGCTCTTGCCTCCGGAAGCTCCTCGGTTGCCTTGGTCATGAACTCCTGAGCGTCTGGCGCCTCACGTCCTGCGCTTTCCTCACGGAAGCATGCCTCCACATGGTGCCCGAACACCTCCCTCGTGACGCTGGTCAGATTGGAGGCCCTCCATAGGAGAGCCTGCAAGCCCAGTCTGAGAGGGGCACCGGGAACACCTTCCTATGCGAGAGGATGAGGCGCCCCATTAGTGGGCGCAGAGCCTAAGGCAGCACTGTCGGGCGTCCCGCCCTCCTGAGTTCCTTGGCAGAGCAACTGCTTCTTCTTCTTGGGTACAACCTCAGGATGGTAGACAGCACCCTCATTGTCCGTGTCCTCGACCGCAGCAGCGTGATAGGCATGCTCAAGAGAGCACATCGCGTCCTTCTCCTCGCAGGCGATCGTGATGACGCCGCAGCTTCCTGGCATCTTGAGGACATTGTAGCCATGGTGGGTCACTGCCATGAACTTGGCCAGGGCCGGATACCCGAGGATGGCGCTGTACAGGAGGCAAATGTGGGTGATGTCGAAGTCGATGAGCTCAGTGCGATAGTTGTCACGGGTGTCGAAGGTGACATGGAGGCGGATCTGCCCTATCAGGGTGGTGGAGCCGTCGGTCACTCCTGAGAAAGGCTTGGTGGACTACAGCTGGTCGTAGGGCACTTGGAGGCGGTCGAACGTCTTGATGAAATGGACATTGAGCCCCACACCGCCATCGATGAGTGTCTTGGTGACGAGCACATTCCTGATGGTAGGCGAGCAGAGCATTGGAAGGGCACCGGCAGTTGCCGCACACTTTAGCTGGTCGGAAGAGCTGTAGGTGATGGTGTACTTGGACCACCTGAGTGGACATTTTGCCTCGAGCTTGGGGAGGGCCGCATTTACCTCACTCACGAACTGCTTGAAGATGCGATCGGAGGCTGGGGCCTGAGCGCCGCCTAGGATGCAATGGACGGCATGAGGCTCCTAGAAGCCCCTAGCCCCCTCGTCCTGGTGATGGTCGTCGTTCCTTCTTGGTGGTCGCGGCAGCGGGGGAAGGCCAGCGTTGCCCTAAGGACGGTCCTCGCGAGGCTGATCTCTCCAGGCACCCTCATGAGGCTGGCCCTGTCAGTGGTCCTCACGGGGCTGGTCGCGCCATTCCTGGCGGGGGTCACGGCCATCCCAACGTCCTCTGCTTCGGCCGCCTCCGCGGTCGTAGCCTTGATCATTGTGCTCTGGGTGACGATGAAAGCGCCCATCACCGATGGCCCTGAGCTCTTGACAGTCGTTGGTGTTGTGGCTGTGCACGTTGTGGAAGACATAGAATGGGTGGCTGCCCTTGGATGACTCTGGGTGGTCGCTGTCGGCGTCCTGGGAACGGGGGTACCCAGACTTGCCTGCTTGCGGCCCATGGCGTGGCTCCATCAGCGGCCTGGTACGGCCTAGTTTCAGCAGCAATGTCTCAAGACCCTCACAAGGGACCAAGCCTCATGAGGCGGATGACACCAAGACCTCCCTGGGGGAGGCCTCACTAGGCTTCCTCCCAAGGACCGGAGATGTCAAGGCAAGGTGCATCTCGCGAGGTTCACAAGACGTGAGCCATGACGACCAAGGCCAGGCGGGCGCCAGCGGGCGTAGTGTACCAGTTTCCCCTTTTGTGCCAAGGGGGCAAGCGCAGGCGCGGAGTCCCGAGGAATCAGGCAAAGGTTTCCATGTTGGTGCAACAAGACCAAGACCGCCAGGATGACAGGACGGAGGTCATCCCTGAGCCCGCTACGACGTCACCACTAGAGCTTTTGCAGGCGAAGACTACTTTTTTCAGGATAACTTTTACTAGTTGTCTCCCTTTGAATTTGGCCGTTGTGGGATCCCTTCCCGCCTACATTTGGGAAGAGAACCAAGGCCACTATAAATAGGACTTAACCACCACCAGAGAGGGTGATCGGATTATTCAGACCATCCTCACGCCCACCAGCTCACCGAGCTCAAGAACACCTCACCTCCTGAGGCTATTCATCCACTGTACTAGTTCATCCTCAGCCCCTCGAGGGAATCCACCACAAAGCTGGAGTAGGGTATTACACCCAAGGTGGCCCGAACCAGGATAAACCGCTATGTCTCTTGTCTCTTGGGTTCGTCGAGCTAGGCTGTGGAATCCTTGGGCCGGCAGGTTGGGGAGAAGGAGTACTTCATACGCACCCAGTGTTCGAACCTCTCAAGGGTCCGCGGAGCCCGGTATCCGACATTTGGTGCGCCAGGTAGGGGTGCGTCGAAGCTCTGCCTTCCCGTCCACCCCATCCCTCTGCCTGCTTTGGCCTTTCGCCCGGCTTACATGGAAGGCGCCGCCCCTCCGGGTGGATCGACCGACGCGCATGGGGGAGGGGCGGACGCCGAGGGCCTCCGAGCCTTCACCCCTGCTCTATGGCGGGTACGGTGGCCACCCAAGTTCAGGCCGACCTGCCGCCCTGATACGACGGCGCGGCAGACCTGACATGCTTCCTTCAGGCGTACGAGGAGGCCGTCTAGGCAGAAGGCGGCGATGACAAGGTCATGGCAAACTGGTTCCCCATGGCCCTCGTTGGCATACCGCGCGCTTGGCTTCTCAGTCTACCGGAATCTTCTATGGCCTCCTGGGAGGAGCTGCGGGGCCACTTCATTACGCACTTCGTGGCACGAGCGCCCCACACCGTCGGAGCCCTCCTCGGTGGCTCTCAGGCACCGCCATCGGACTGCCATATCAAGCAGTTCTTTCACCAAGCAGGTGCCACCTGCGTGCGACAGGGGACTCCTCAGGGGTGGGCGACACCCGAGGCCGACCTCACCTTCGACTCAAGAGACCATCCTATGACCACCGTGGGCGCAGGCGCACTCCTGATGCTCTGCACCCCACCATCTGTAACGTGGCGGTAACCAAGACTCTCATCGATGGCAGGGCCGAACTTAATGTGCTCTCCGTGGAAGCTTTTGGCTTGCTCCACGTATCACACGGCCGACTCCACCCTAGCAAGCCGTTCTCTGGGATCGTCGACGGCTCCACCAGCCCCCTGAGGCAGATCGGCCTCCCGTCACCTTGGTACCCACGACAACTACCGCACCGATCTCATCGACTTCGTCAATGCCCGTATCAGCCTCCCGTACAATGCCATCCTCAGGTACCTTGCCTTAGCCAAGTTCATGGCAGGAACTCACCCTGCCTACAACCTCATGAAGATGTCGGGAAGCAGCGGCATCCTCACCATGGATGGGGACACCAAGGAGGCACTGACGGCTCTCAAGCTCGCCTTTAGGCCTGCGGCTGCCCTGCGGCCGGAAGCGGGAGAGGTCCCTGAGGCCCCGGTGGTTGCGTCGGCAAAGAAGAATCAGCTCGTCTCTCAAGATCGGGCCGAGACAAAGATGGTGCTGGTCGATCAAGATGGGGCATCAGGAGCCACCTTCACCATGGGCGCCAACCTCGCCCCAGACCAAGAAAAGGCACTAGTCGATTTCATGCGCGCGAACAGGGAGGTGTTCGATGGGAGCCCAAGGACCTGGCCAGAGTCCCAAGGGGGTGATTGAGCATCACCTCAACGTATGCCCCAATGTATGCCCGGTGAAGCAGAAGGCATGGCGGCAGTCCATAGAGAACCAGTTGTTCATTGTCCAAGAAACCCGCAAGCTGCAAGATGCTGGTGTCATCACTACAAAAAAAAGACACTTCTGTGATGATACGTATTTGTCACAGTAGGTCATGTTGCAGACTAAGGCATAGCCTAGTGGTGGGAAGGGGTTGATGCCTTCCCACCCACCCAGGTTCAAGGCATGATACTTGTTATTTGGGTTTGTTGCACCAATTATACTGTAGGGGCCTCCCTTACAGTCTTTCTGTCAAAAAAAGTAGGTCATGTTTTCTATCATGCATGTACATCCATGACGATTTTATGTCAGAATCAAGATAGTCATACCTGTGTTGTCGTATAAGTGTTCCATGACATTACCAAAATTATCATCATGGAAGTGTTCACTTCCATGACGATAAATGCCGCGTCATGGAAGTGCTTTCGTCAAGGGTGACCGACACGTGGCATCCACCGTAACGGGTCGCCGTTAAGCTATCGGGTCCGGTTTTGGATACGATAACCCGCTAACAGCCACGACCAATGATGATTTTCCATGTGTAAAATTCTCATTGGCCGACAGAACCACGTGTCTGCTCCGCGTTGGCACAGGTTTCACTCATCCAATGGGCCAGATGCACCTATGATATGTTGACACGTGGACCGGCCCAAACGTGGCCCATAAAGATTAAATGGGCCGGCCCAACTAAAGGCCCACGAGATTTCGTCGACCATAATGGGCCGGCCCAGCTAATGGCCCACGGGATTTCACTGACCATAATGGGTTGGCCCAGCTAAAGGCCCACAAGATTTTGAGGAAACTAATAGGCCAGGCCGTTAACAGGCTGCCATGTTTTGGGCCAAATGTCAGCCCATATTTGATCCGGTCCATTAACAGCCTCCCACATTTCGGGCCCAATAAAGGCCCAGATGAGATCCGGCCCGTTAAAAGCCTACCATGTTCTGGGCCACACTACGGCTTAGGTTAGATCCAACCCTTTAAGAGGCTTTGGGATAAATTATGGCCCATATCAGATTCGGACTGTCAACTGGCCGCTATGCTTTTGGGCCCACTTGCTAAAGGCCCATTTAGTAATTTGGCCTGATATTAGTTTCGACCTGTTAAAGGATTGTTTAACATTTTGGCCCTATATTTATTTCGGCCTGTTAAAAGTTTGTCATATAGTTGGGCCTAACTACGGCTCGGTTTGCATCCGACCTGCTCACAGCCGATAATCTGATTGGGCCAAATAAGGACCAAAACAATTTTGGCCTGTTAACGGCTCGTGATGTGATTGGCACAATCATGTGCTGGGGTCTATTTCGGCCTGCTACCGGCTCGTGAACTCTTCGGCACGTTTCAGGCCCAACCTACTTTTCAGCCTCCTAAAAGCCCATTGAGTTTTCTTGCGAAATAGGGCTGGCGGTTTACTCGGCCTATTAGAGGCCTAAATCTACTAGTGGGCCAGTTTACATTTAGGCCTGTTAATGGACCGATTATGTAGTGATTTGCATGGCGGCCCGATTATGTACCGTAATTTTACGGTTTGGCCGGTTTACCGCGAAGACGGGGTATATATACAGTAAAATAACTGCAACATCGTGAATAAGAAAAAACCAAGACTATACAATAAAGACATTACAACATATTACATCCACTGGGCATCAAAGTTCGCCACTATGATAATAAAGCACAAGCAGACAACAGATTACATACACTGGGCATCAAAGATCGCCACCAGTGCAAATAAACACGCCGACAAAATAATATACAAAACCGACAACACTTCAATAGAGTTCAAGAAAGATTAGCCCTGCTCGGGAGCTACAGCGCAAGCAGCTGAGGAAGCTGATGAGACTGCGCTTGTTTGACACTTATATCCTCCTCACTCTGAAAGAAAAACAAGCAGACAGATGACAAGTTTTGCACATATAAGTATCAGTGCTGACAATTCATGACATTTCTTACTGATGAATAAGGTGACACAGTTTAAAATATCATTAACACAATATGGTATTGTTCAGGTTAAGACATGGTAGGAAATGCCATTGTGAAGGAGTTGGCAGCTTCACGACACCACTGGATTATAGATTAAGAACTCATAAGTATCAATGGTTAGAGCGCTGTCAATTTATCCCATTTCATATTGGCAAATAAAGAGACAGTTTAAATAATAGTAGAATGATATGGCATTGTTCATAGTTAAGACATTGCAGAATATGACATTGTGCTGTAGTGGGTACGTTCACCACACCACTAGATTACGGATCAAGAACAGAAGCATACATGCAGTGCAAAAGAAGATCACTTGCTCTGTATAGTTTAATTTACATGGTATGAAGAAGGAACTTGGTTGTACAATTGAAAACTTAAATTGAGAAGGACAAACTTTTGTTTATGAACTACATAATAAACTTTAAACATGCAATTTGATGCAAACACCAAAAATAAACAGCTGTTGCAGTGATGCCTAACCAAATATACACAACAAAGATTGAAGGCTTGATAAGGACAAACTTACATTATTGGTGAAGACAGGCTCTATAAGGCCCTTTTCCATGCTGATGGGGGGGGGGGCAATTCAAGAAGTTTACCAAAGAATCTTCTTCATAAGCATTGCCTTTATTCAACATTTTTCTAAGAGTAAATATAGATGTGATAATATAAGAAAAATGGAGAATATTTAAGATAAGATGAAGAGTGATGCTACATAACCAAGTAGCTATAAATGTAAGTACAGCGATACAGGCAAAAGGTACAACCAAGAGCAATGCAGAGCTAAACTTCTTCAGGACCATCAGTGTTATCCAACCTTATGGTAAGAGTAAATATAGATCTGATGCGTAGAAAATGGAGGGCAAAGGAAAATAAGCTGCATAGTGATGGTACATGAACAACTACCTGTCAGTATAAGTACACTGATAAAGGACAACAGTTACTTACAAGAATAATGCAGAGCTAAAAAGATTCTTTGTCATTGGATATATTCTACACTAATGTAACCATTAATATAGATCAGATAATTTGGAGTGAACAATTGATAAGCAAGCTATCATGCATACCGCTGTCACATAATGAACTAGGTATGAATGCAAGTACAGTGATACAGGACAACAGGTACTAACAAGAGCAAAGCTGCGGGCAACATATTTGCGATATCATGTTGTTCTATTCAAATCGGAATTCTTCTTCGAGCTGATTTTCTGCAAAAAAGATCCATAAGGCACATGCGAAAAAGTAGAAGTTCAAATTGTCATGTGATATCATAGACAGTACCTCATCCTGGGAACGAGACCAGTGCATAACAATGTTTTTCCATTCAATGTCTTCAAAATTTAGCACAAGAGACTTCACCGGAAATTTGTTTATAGACTTGCCATCAAAGTGTGATTTCCTCAGGTAACGTCGATACTACTACAATGCTTCCTTGAAAAGCGCAAGCAATCTTTGCTCGTCATGACTATCCAGATTGACCCTCGCCTACTTACAACAATGTAATGTAAATCATTGATGTGGTCAATCAGTAGAAAACAGGAAAATAATCACCATGAATAATAGCACTTACATGCAAGTGGGACAGGAAGATGTGAAAATGGTGTTTGTCTTCACTATAATCTTCCCATGATGGGAATATATGCATGTAGTTCCTAACAACATTGAAAGCATTGTCTCTTAAACTGGGAATAACTAGAATGGGGTTCCAATCTGCAGGAATTGGCCATCTCTGCAGTTGGGATAGGTCTTCGGCCGGTGGACTTGCTGTACTTTTTGCTGGAGCGGGATTTTTCTGTGGTATGGCTGGTGCTATGGCAACTGAAATCGGTATACCTTTTGTTAGAGTGTAGGTCCTGTGTGGTGGGGCTAGTGGTGTGGCCAGTGAAGTATGGGTATAGTCTGCTGGAGTCGGTCCTACGTTTTGTGTCACTGGTTGTACAACCAATATAAGTGGGGTGCTGTCTGATTTCTCTGGCACCACCATGTTTTTCAAGGACTTTGCTGGTGCTCCTTCAGGTTCAGCAATCACCCTCTTCCCTTTTGATGTCTGATGCACAAGAACAACATTTGAGTAGAAAAACATGGTATGATGACAGATGGAATATGTATTGATAATGGATGGGTATGGCATCTTGACATATATGATGAGTAAACTAAGCAGATGCCGGTGCAACAAAGTAGAAGAAATGCAAGATAACATATGCAAGATACGCGCAATCAATAAAACCTTGCCAAATTAGAACAGGCACCTTGATGGGTGAACAAGATATGCCATCTGCCTTTGACTCCTCGAGGTTAGAATAGTCATTAGGATCATATCTGAACAAGAATCTACTGGTGGGGAGCGTATGAGTCTCATTGCATCTAGAATGGCACTCAATGCCTTGGTGCCAATTTTGTAAGTCGTCGCAGTGTTCCACATTATGCTTCTGATGCGCAGATTCTGATATTCATTGTAATTACGTATAATATCTGAGAACCATGAAAACATAAATAGTAGTGAGATTATCTTTGTAATGCATAGGATATTCTAATATAGGGGCGCCCCTGTAAACCCTTGTGTGCTATCACTGGATTCTGATGAGAGAGCTCATGTGTGCTGTAATATGGTGCATGCATTAATATAATCTGGCACAAGTACACAAAAAAATAGGTTCCAGAAGTAAGGATAGTTGGCAGATGATAGGTTCATAATATATTGTATAGAGAGTTTATTGCCAAACCATGATAACAAGAGCACACAGCAACTAGGCAGATCGTAGTGTACATAAAAGGGGTACACCATAACCATGATATATAAATCGGGAAAGTGGAACTGGCTGGAAATACGATGTTGAATTGCCACTAATAATTGGAAGCCTATCGATCACGTATAGGCCAGCTCTATCAGGTGTTGACTGCAGATGTCCCTGCGCCCCTTCTGGACAAGGAACAGACTGTACGTACTAAATACAGAATAACAAAACAGGAACATGTTAAAGAACAGAAGAGGAAGCATATTCTTGAGGTTCCTCTTCATTGCATACAATGTTGGTTGCCCACTCATGATGAATCATAGTGCCCAAAGAAATGCAATTCCATGCTGTCTCTCTATATGTGGCCACATGCATTTGGAAAATCAAGTGGGAGCATTACCTGACCAATTAAATGTGTGTCTGTTAACTAATATCAGTATCATATCACAATTCATATTTGAAGAAGTAAGCTTTGGACTTATGTTTGGTGTGTTGTTTAGCTTCAAGAGTGGACTGTTGCTAGGGATGACACATAGCAGCTACACAGATCATAGTGTAGTTATAAAGGGAAAACTGTAAGCATCAGGAGTAAAATCAACAAAGTGGAACTTGCTGGAATATATGTGCTAGTATTGTCGGTATGGTTAGAAAGGCTTCGGATACCAGCTCTCTTCAACTGAAGGTGCGGTACTGTTAATATCAGTGTAACTCTCAAAGGCGACACATCTCCCCGCATTTCCTTGCTAATATTATAGGATTCAAGTGGGCAGGCCACTATGAATCATATTCCTATGTTTACAAAATCCTACGAATCAAAGAGGCCCGAAGAGTTCAAAGTTTCCATCACAACTGACCATATAGACCTCTACACTTCAAATGTCCCTGCTCATCTTCACTACAAGAAACATATTGTACTACTATCATACTCCCTCCGTTCCAAAATATAAGTCTTTGTAGAGATTTCTAGTATGGATCACATACAGATGTATACAAATACATTTTAGAGTGTAGATTCACTCATTTTGCTCCATATGTAGTCCATGGTGGAATCTATACAAAGACTCGTATTTAGGAAAGGAGAGAGTACTTATTAAAGAAAAATGAAAGAGGGACATGCTAAAGAAGAGCAAGCAGATTATGGATAATAAGATGTTCGTTGCGTAGTGCCCACACATGCTGAACCAGAGCACATTTAGAATGCAACTCCCTGTTGTCTCTCTATATGTGGTGCACGTGCTTTTCAAAAGTAAAGTAGGAACATTAGCTAACCAATTAAATGTTATCTGTTTTACTAATATTAGCATCATATCAGATTCGTATTTGAGCAACAAGTTTGTAATTATGAGTGGCACGTTGTTTAGCTTGATAGATTCAGGAGCAGTGCTAAGCAGGTACGATGATGGTACTGAATATAAACGCATGTCTGCATGCAAGTCGTGTGACTTTTGTCATTTGGGTCAGTCGACCATTTTAGGCGGTTGGATGAAGATCCTATGTCTCCTAACCCTTGTTCTTCCTCGTCTCTGATTCTTCCCATACAGAACACCCCACGGGCCGTCGGCCGAACCACCGGCCCCCACCTCCTGTGTTCCTCTGCCACCCCCACCCTCACCCCCACCCGCGTCGAGTTTTCTTCATTCGGCGAGGCCCCACCACCGCCCCCACAACCACTATC
This sequence comes from Triticum urartu, assembly GCF_003073215.2. Lineage (NCBI taxonomy): Eukaryota > Viridiplantae > Streptophyta > Magnoliopsida > Poales > Poaceae > Triticum > Triticum urartu. The sequence continues at coordinate 485,792,961 of NC_053025.1, forward strand.
CCCACCTGAGCCCCTTCCTTCGCACCGGCGAACTCCAGCGAGCTCTGAAAAATCGTCTGACCCAACTTTGAAATTTAGTCTATTGTCATTTAACTAGTGTGGAATATAAAAGGGGAAAACCATAAACATTGCGAGTATTGTGTTGAGCGTGCCATGGCAGATCTGAAGGTGCAAACCAGACAAAGTTAACTTCGAAACCAATGTTTGCTTTCAACTAGCAAGTAAGAGATGGACAAGAAATCAGAGTAAAGCAGTGGCGATCTATTTTCTTGCTGCGATAAATAAGTTGAGCAGATACAAAAGAGTACCGCCTCTGGTGCGGCGCCGTGTATGCATCTGCTGAGAATTTGACGGTGCTGCGGTAGCGATGGCCGTCAGCGGTGTGGAAGCATAATGGGGTAGACGGTGGCGGCGGGGCATGGTGGAAAAGACGGTCGTAGGAGCGGCGGCGACAAGGTGGACGACGGCGGGGATGAAGCGAGAGGACGGGATGCAATGATCCCGGTCTGAAGCCATGGATCAGAGAGGTTGATCTCTTGTAATGGACGACGGCGTTGGGGTATCAGCTCCGGCTTGATGGAGGAGGACAACGGTGGATGGGGTGGCGGACGAAGGAGGCTGGGGTGGAGAGGGTGTTTTGGCGCCCACGGAGTACGAATGGGGAAATGGAGGGAGAGAGGAAGGGGGGAACCATGTCTTCAGGGTGTGCTTGTCTCAAATGCCAGGAAATTTACAAACTTAGCCCCCGTTTAAAATTTCCTACATCACATCAATATTAGTCGGTTGGGGATAGGACGATAATCTTGCATACACCGAATATTTGTCGACGAGAGTTTGTTTTTGGCGCCCGCCGTGTATGAATTGGGGAGGGAGTCGATTTTGGCCGAGGAGACATTGTGTTTTGGCACCCACCGTGTATGAATCTAGGTGAGAGGCGGTTATGTCACGTTTGAGTGAAATTACAAACCTACCCCTATCGAAACCTATAGAAATCGAGCCGATAGGTTTTGCGTGTCACGGATAGGCAATAATCTCCATGTCGCAGATTTTGGTTTCGGGCGGTTACTGCGACTTTCCCTGCTTCGTTCAAATTTTTGCAAAGCAAGAGTGCACGTTTACCGTGCCAACTCAATTCGAATCTAGTTTGTATTCTATTTTTGTTCGGGCAGGATCCATTTGTGATTGGAATAAAATTCTATATACATCATTTTTTATATATACTTTCAAAAGCACAACAAAGAATTCTGCTCCTTTATATGTATATAATATGATTTACAAATACAATGATCTCAAAATGATAAGGTTGAATTCAAAAAATTAAACTAAATTATGTTCTACTAAAATGTATGGATCAGTAATATCTACATATTAAATAACATAGATGCGCGTGAATTCATATGAGTATGCATGTTTGATAGATCAATTTTGGTTTGAGTATGAATTACATGTATCATCATCTCGCATTCAAATATTTGAATCCCTTTTATGTTGACTCCTTTCACGCCCATCTCTCTCGCATGCTCCTTCATGTAGCTATCATTCTCTTTTCTCCAGCTCACCCGGACACTCACTTCATGTTTCTCCTATCTTCGCAAACATGGTCTCTCGACGTCTCCCTTGAGAAGTGTCACACTCTCCCTATCATTATACATTACACCGTATTCATTATCTCTCACGTCTCTACCATTCTCTGGTATCACTAGGTACCTAAGCTTTCTTTTTCACCGCCACACACACAGTCTCACTCGTCTTTCACTTTGTCTTTCTCTCTATGGGGTTCTCTCACACACCCTATATGTGTCTAGATATGACTCATACCACTAAAATTACACTCTCCTACAGACACAACATTTGTTGCGGTCTCCTTTCTGTCTCCATCCCAGTTATAAAACTGACATTATTCATTTGTTTACCGATCAGAGAAACTCCCCCGCTCTCTGTCACGCACACACACATAGCTCCTGCTTCCACTCCCCTTCCCGACTATCGCCTCTCTCTCACACCCACAAAACTCTCGCTTTCGCACCCTCGACTCGTTTTTCTCTCACATCATTGATCGACTAGCCTCCAGATAGGTTTATACACCCGCACACTCGTGCTTGCACTATCGCGTACATGTGTCTCTCGCGCTCCTTGTATCTATGTAGATTTGTCGCCCCTTCTTGAGACATGCCCTCTCGATCGTGCACACACACTATCGCCTCATTTTAAGCTGATACCTCTCGCAAAAACACTCTTTGTGTCTTTGTCACACATGCACTCCGTCCTCCTGCTCTCTCCCTCTCTCTCACACACACAACACACACATGGGCTTTTTGCAACAACTAGCTAGATGCCCATGCGTTGCACGGAACATCAAGATGCATTTGTATGAGTAGTTCATCTTGTTGGAGAAAAGGATGAACAAGGGAAGGCCTTATTTGCAAATGTGGAGAGGGTTGTGGGTATCTTTTTGCAAAATTGCCATAGTTTCCTTCCTATCCGTCAGCTATAGATCGGACGGCCTATATTGCAGGATGGCAGGCACACCAACATCACCAACTCTGTTTTGCAAAAAGATACCCACACCCTTCTCCACATTTGCAAATAAGACCTTCTCTTGTTCATCCTTTTCTCCCACAACATAAACTACTCATACACATGCATCTTGATTTTCCGTGCAACGCATGGGCATCTTGCTAGTTCTTTTAAAAACAGAGTTGGTGATGATGGTGTGCCTGCCATCTAGCAATATAGGCCGTCTGATTTATATCTGACAGATAGGAAGGAAACTATGGCAATTTTGCAGAAACATACCCACACCCCTCTCCAGATTTGCAAATAAGGCCTTCCCTCGTTCATCCTTTTCTGCTACAAGATAAACTACGCATACAAATGCCTCTTGATGTTCCGTGCAATGCACGGGCATCTTGCTAGTTCTAAAAAACTTTCCATCATTTGCCACACTACTAGTTGCAGATGAAGAACCTGCCCAAGCACAGCGTGATACAGGAGCGATGCACAATTACAAGCTGATATTCTGTTGGAGAATGGAGGCTATAACCAATTACTTTTACGGGAACAATAGCAACCCGAAATTTGAAGGGTAGGTATGAACAAAATTGGAACTGCACATGCACTGCTAAGTGATTCAATACACATTACCAATCAAGGAGGAGAACAATGGTCGCGACGTCCTCTGTGCATCACGGTCGGCAACGGGAGTCAGTTCATTGTCCACGATGGTGGTGCTTCTGTGCTTAGTGTCGGCTTCTGGGAAGCAGATCCAAGACTGTGGAAGACAGTGCCGAGGAAGAGGCTCTGTGTACGACGACGATGGTGGACCGGCTCCAGTGTGGCGTACAAGGTCGTCGATGAGGCAGATGCGCTGCGGTGGACAAGTGCGCCGACGGAGAAGGGGAGGAGCACAAAGGCTGCGGTGTCGTGGAAAAGTCTACTTTAGTGTGGGGATAGAAAATGGGGAGTATTCAGGTGTACTACTCTGGGTGCCGGGGTGGGGTTCGCTGGGTAGGGTGAACCTGAAGTTACAAAAATAGGCCCCTACCAAGCGTAATCTATAGACCTGTTCCGAAGGTTATGATGGTAACTTCGCACTGCTCGAATCAGGGTCGTGGGAGATTTTCCCGCCGACCTCAAAATTTTGTGACACTGAACTCCCCGTGTGGCGTGTTGGGTGATTGGGCTAAGCAACTAGCGAGTAGTACTAGTAACTACTAGTACTCCCTCCAATTTTATTAACTTTGCATATTAGGTTTGACCGAAGTCAAACTTCCTAAAGTTTGACCAAGTTTATAGGAAAATATAAACATTTACCATAACAAATATGTATGATGTGAAAGTACATTCAATAATGAATATAATGGTACTTATTTGTTATTGTATATGTTAATATTTTTTGTTATAAACTTTCTGAGAGTTTAAAAAACTTGAGTTTGACCAATGCTAATATGCGGACTTAAATAAAAACAGAGGGAGTACACATTTGTTTTCTTAGTTTGTAGTGAATTAATCATTTTTTGTAATTGTGAAATAAATATATTAGGCTACTAACTTCGAATGTAATGGTCTACACAATTCAAAGTTACAATCATTGTTGAATTCCAAGATGTATACGAGGTCTATAGTACTTCACAATATGCTCAAACTCACATAATCCCAATCAAATGAGAATCTAAATGCATTTCATAGTTATTACTTTGTAGGATGCAACGAAACCAACCATAACTCTACATCATCCATTATAAAAGCAACATTTTGAACACATCCCAATGTGTGAATGAAACATGTAGAGAGAGCTTGTGAAGATGGAGCAGATAGGGCGGTAAAGATTGTGTGTATGTGGACAAGACAATAGGAGACAAACCTAACGAGAGAGAGAGGGCGAAAGAGAGATGAAGAAGTTAGATCTGTGAGATAGATGGAGACATGTAATATATGTGAGATGTGTGTGCATCCAGATTCTGTAGACGTGGAAGGAGAAGAGACAACAGGTTTGATGAGAGAACTGGAAAAACATGGACGAGAGGGGAAGGATTTCGTGGGTTGAGGGATTGCTAATTTTCAGCGGGAGAGAGATGGATTGGTAATTTTGTGCGGGAGAGGGGGGAGGAGTCAGTCAGCCGTCGTCACATCATCCTGCTTCCAAATGGCCCCGAATTCTCCAGTGCAGTGTGGTCGCCGTCTTGGATCTCCTCGATGCCCTCTTTGAAGGTTGAGGTGTTGTGCATGCTGGGGTGCAGAGAAGCACAAGCGAGAGTGGTCGCCATATAGCCTTGGATGGGGATGGATTGTGTGCTCAAGGGAGGGGGAGTGTGTGTGTGTGTGTGTTTGTGTGTGTGTGCGTGTGTCAGGTATTGAGAGAAATCAAACCAATGGAGAGAAATGTCTGTGTATGTGATGGAAAGCTACATGCTAAATAGGGTTTTCACGAAGAGATTGTGCGTGCGAGATAGAGAGCAATGTGCGGGCCTTGAGGTGGGCAGGGGCCGGGTGAGGGTGTCAAAATGTGTGCATTGATGCATGTGTTACATGCGATCGTGCGAGGGACGAACGAATCGAGAGAGATGGTTGTTGTGTTACGGATGCTCCTCTCTCTCACACACACACACAAGTACAAATAGAAGACCGTTCTCTCATGTATACACAACGTATCGGCATCTGTCTATGTCTCACTCATGCATGATCATTTGCACATTCACACCTCTCTATGTCTCTATCACACGCACACCGTCTCCACATTTCCCTTCAGCCACAACACACATATGGACACATACACTTCTGGCATCAGCTTCTTTGCCATCCGCCATGGCGGACGGCAAAAGCCTTTGCCGTCAGCCAGCAGACGGCAAACTGCCTATCTGAATGAGTGTCGGCAAAGGCCTTCTTTGTCGTCTGCTTCTTAGAAACGAACGGCAAAGGATTGTGCCGCCCATCGTCCGAGGCCAGGAGACGGCAAAGATCATGGACGACAGTGGGGTGGGGTGAGAGCTGTTAGGGGGTTAACGGCGCTCTTTGCCGTCCGCCAGCAGACGACAAAGAGGCAAAGCTCTTTGCCGTCCAATGAAGGACAACAAAGAGCTCAGCTCGGCCAGCACTGAGAAGCTGCCACGTGGCCAGCTATGCCGTCCGCCGGCTGACGACAAAGAGGTTTGAATCTTTGCCGTCTGCTGGCGGACGACATAGCTGGCCCTGTTTGACAGTCCTATTTGGTCACTTTGCCGTCCGCTGGCAGACGACAAAGTGACCAAATAGGCAGCCAATGTTCCCAGTTTCTACAGGTAGCTGCCACGTGTCCTCTTTGCCATCTGCTAGCGGACGGCAAAGCTCTTTGTCGTCCGCTAGCATACGGAAAAGAGGCTATATATCCCCTGTTTTTATTTGAATCCATTTAATTTGACAGGATTTCACACACAGATATATATGCATACATACCAAACATGTCCAACAACATATAACAGCATGTCCAACAACATATTTCATCAAATCCAACATATATATCCAACAACATAGTTCAACAAAGTCCAACATATCCATATATACATACATAAACCAGAAACAAGTTTCCAACAACATATCCATATAGACATACATATCCAAACAAGTTTTCATAAGAAATAAGGAAGCACCAGAAGAATAGTACACTCCATGAATCCAAGCTTCCTCATGTAAAGCAAATCTGGAAATTGGGAAAGATGAAAGTTAGAAGAAGAAGAAGAAGAAGACTAGCTAGAAGAAAAGGAAGAGGAGGAAAATAAGAAGAAGAATTTATCTTCTCTTTCTTTCTCTCCTCTCGTATTATTTATCTACTTCTTTTCTAACTAATGTAGGCAAAAATGCCATTTTTGGGCTAAGGTAGCTAAAAATGCTAAGTGTGCAAGTCAATTTAGAGCTAAGCTAGGTAAATAGGTCATTTTGGAGCTAACATAGGTTAAATGGATCATATTGGAGCTAACCTAGCTAAATTTGGTCATTTTTGAGCTAACCTAGCTAATTATGCCATTTTTGACCTAACGAAGCTTATTGTGTCATTTTAGAGGACAACAAGCGAAGTATATGACATTTATGAGGTTAGCAAGGTTATTATGCCATTTACGACTAAAAAAAGTAAGAGGAGGAAAAGAAGAAGAAGAATAAGAAAAGAAGAAGAAGAAGAAGATCTTCTTCTTCTTTTCTTCCTATTCCTTCTTTCCTTCCTCTTCCTTGATTTTCTTCATCTTATTATGTCATTTGTGGACTAAATAGGCTAAATTATGTCAAAAATGGACTAAATAGGCTAAATAAGAAGAAAAATACCGTTATCATGGAGGTGTAGGAATGGTCAGGGCTGCGCTAGTGGCAGACGGAGGTGTAGGAATGGTCGGGGTTGCACCAGTGGCAGACGGAGGTGAAGGACCGGTCGGGGTTCCGCCATTGCCAGACAGAAGGATTGGTCGATGCTTGTCGGGAGCCATGCTACACCAAAGATCATTTCCAATAATGTATCGTTAGCATGATGCAAACTGAAATGTGAATACTAGTAACTAACGACCATTCAAATCAAACTCACCGTGGTCGCCGGAGCAATCTGGGGCATCGGCGGAGGGGGCCGACCATTTTTCTCACACATGGTCTGCACATTTTGTTCCCACGAGTCAGTCATATTAGTTAGTAATGCGAAGATTATGTGCATGATTGGGCTAATATGCACGAGAAATGTACCATGATGAGCTCGTATAGGGCCCTGTTGGACGCCTCGTTCCGGTTCCTCTCCTCCTCCAACAGCTTAGTCGTCCTCTCCTCCAGCTCCCTCTCCCTCTCCGCCGCCTCCCTTTTTGCCTCCTCCAAAAGCGCCTGGGTATTCAATCTCTCTTTCTCAACCATGGCCTGCAACACACCACTCCTCGTTAGCATTGTAATCATCGACGGACGGACACATAATGTAATGGAGGAAAGGTGAGAGAGTCTGTATAACTAACCGCCATAGCGAGCTCCACGGGCCGTGCACGAGGCGTTATCTGAGGATCAGAGCTACTTTGGCGCTTCTTGATCTGCGGGAGAGTCCTAGGACAACGTATCAGTCCATCACCAATGGCTATGGAGCCATGGGACCTCCCGCCACCAGATATCATCACCAGCTCTATATCAAAAGGATCCTGGCTCGGGTTAAAGTCCTCCCCTTTCCTCACCTTCTCCTCGTCTCTGTACCTCACGAGCCTGTAGTGGGAGGAGATGTTGGTGAAGCTCTCTGGATGATCTAGGTCAGACCCAGTGAATGGCTTCGCCTTCTTGTACGGGGCAGTATGGGCCATGCCATAGAGGTCGAACAGATTTGGCACTTGCTTCTTGTTGTGGTGCGCCTAAGAGAGAGGAACAAAATATTAGTTAAGGGCTCAAGCTAGCATGAAGAATGATATTGCTATGTAAATAGATCATTTTGGAGCTAAGTAAGGTTATTATGTCATTTTCGGGGAAAATAAGCTAAGTTTAGGTCATTTTGGAGGTAACCAAGATTATTATGCCATTTTTGACCAAAGTATGCTAATGTCAGCGTTCTGGGAACGGGGGTCCCCAGACTTGCCTGCCTGCGGCCCATGGCGTGGCTAAGCCAGCAGGCCGTACGGCCCATCTTCACCAACAAGGCATCCAAGACCCTCGCGAGGCGGACGACGCAAGACCTCTTCTGGAGCGGCCTAGCTAGGCAGGCTCACGAGGAGCGGAGATATCAAGGAGGGGCAAACCTCGCGAGGCTCTTGTGACGTGAGCCATGACGATCGACACCAGGCGGGCGCCAGCGCGCGCAACGTCCTTGTTTCCTCTTTGGTGCAAAGGGGGCAAGCGTAGCTGCGGGGTACCGAGGCCTCAGGCAAAGGTTGCCATTTCGGTGCAACAAGACCAAGACCATGGACTGCAAGATGGAGGTCATTGTGGATCCCAAGACGGTGTCACCACCAGAGCTTTGTGCAGGCGAAGGCTACTTTTGTTAGGATAACTCGTACTAGTTGTCCCCCTTCAAATTAGCCTGCCATTGTTGGCTCCCTTCCCGCTCGATATTTGCAAAGAGGACCAGGGCCTCTATAAATAGGACTAGCCACCAAAGGAAAAGGAGGCCGCAGAGACGGGATACACACAAGTTCATACGCACAAGAACACCTCAACCTCAGGAGGTAGTTCTTCCCTTGTACTATTCATCATCAGCCCAAGAGGTAATCCACCACCACCACATTGGAGTAGGGTATTACACCACAACGGTGGCCCGAACCAGTATAAACCCTGTGTCTTTCTGTGTTGTGAGTTCGTCGAGTTCGTCTGCAAGATCCTAGCGAGTTAGAGCGAAGATTGGTAGGAGGGAAAGACTTCATGCGCACCCTAGTGTTCGAACCTTAAGGGTTAGCCCGAACCCCACATCCGACATTTGGCGCGCCAGGTAGGGGTGCGCCGGAGCTTCTTCTCCGTCAATCAGCTCTCCGACATTCACCGGCTATGATGTCTGGCGACCCAAGGGCCGGATCCGACCACTGGGCAGCTTGGCCGGCCCGGACGACACCGCCTGCCCATGAAGGTCTCGACCCCGCACCCAAGCGGCGCGGGCGCCACCAAGCTCCGCCGGGCGTGGACAGCGCGGCCAGGCATCATCCACCCTCACCCCGCGGCAAGTACAAGCCGCGACAAGGGCAGCGAGTCATGCTGCAGCAACAGCGCCACACTCACGACGGGAGCAAGCTAACATGCGGGCGGCACTCACAGTAGCAAGGGAGCTGCTCCGATGCAGGCTGATGGAGAGCGGTCGGCACACGCTGCTTGAGCGTGTTGCTGAGCGCTGGACGCGGCGGCGTCGGGAGCGCCACCCTTCTGCTATCAACTCCCCTCCCAGACCACTGCAAGGACGCGCGGCGAGCCTCACCACACCTGCGCGCCATCGACTACGCCCGGGGGCTTTGTCAACATCAGCACGGCCGGCGGCGTAGGGGGCTCCAACCCCACCATGCCACCCTCGACGAGCACGAGCGCGAGCGTCACCCCCCATGGTCCCGGCCAGATGCCATATTATCATCCCCAGGATGCCATCATGGGCGGAGCAACATGGAGCGTGGGGCACCACGGCGAAGTGTTCAGGGTGACGGCCCCGGAAGCCTACGTGCCCCGCATGATGGACCAAGGGTACGCACCAGAGGATGACATCGGCTCATTCGTTGGAGAAGATTGGGGAGAAGGGGCGCTAGGAGTCGAAGCCTTCCAAGAGCCAGTGGAGAACCACAACGATCGCAATGGCGACGACAACTACAGGGTACCGCTAACCTCTCAGGAACAGGCTTATGCTAACCATGGGCTGTAGATGAATTAGGTTGCAGCATCGATCGGCGACCCTGGCACGGCGGCACCCGTTTCGACAAGGGAGACACGATGGGGGCCGCTGGGAGGGAGCCAGGAGCGAGGCCCCTCCCCAAGGCACGCGAAACCAGGGGACACCCGGAGGTAGGCCCTCTGCTGGGGTGGCTACAACGACCCTTCCCCGGTAGGGGACCCATGGTCACCGAGGGAACCGCTGGCGTCCCCTTTCCCTACTTTGTGTCATCCTGGTCTCCGGTCGGCTCAAAGGAGGTCGAGGGTGGCGCAAGGCGGGGCCCTCGTCTAGCGATATGAATCAAGGCCGGTACCTATGAAGAAGGCCCTGTGCCTGTGAAGCTCGCCGCCCGTAACACTCTCACGTAATAATGAGTTGGTGCTGTACACGCCCTGGAGTCTCAGGAGCGCCGGCCTCAGGCCCTGGGGCTCCCTCCCACGCCTAGTGGACATCACTTAGCTCTGTGCTGGTGAGAAGACTTGAAGACCCAAAGACTAGACTAGGTGCCGGACGCGGCATTTTGTTTTGGATCTTTCTGTGGCTTTGCTTTTTGATACTGGACTTAAGTTGAAGCTGAATTTTTATCGATGCGCGCTGGGGGTGCCTTTTTCTCGTTCGAGCCATTTCTCGCCTTCTGGATCTTGTTTGCTTTGGGACTCACGTCCGTCGCTTCTCCCTCGAAAAGCTCCTCACGAGCCGGACCGCGCAAAGCACGCGCTAGCACTACGCCTGGTGCTCACCCCTCGTGGGGCCCCTTCAAACGGGGCGGTAAGCTTTGCAGGATTCCCAGGAACTTGTCGCCTCACGACCCAGCCCTAAGTTGGCGCTGACTAAGGTAAACCACGTCGGGAGACTGACCCCCAGCTTCATGAGCTCACAAGGACACATACCCACATCGCATAGGAAAGTAAAAACTGCGATTCACTTACAAGAGGGGCTCCCCCTCTCAAAATGCTCTTACAAGTTTTCCAAGGGTCGCGCCCGAGTTTTGCACGCAGAATAAAACAACAGGAGAATATTGGATCAGCCGGAGATATCGCTCGCTGCATCGTCCATGGACGTATCGCTCGCATAGTCATCATCTTCGTCGAAATCGTTGCCGTCGTCGACCACGTCACCTTCGTCTGCAATGACCGCCACCCCATCATTCTCCGAGGTGAAGGCCCTGACCAACGCGTCGACGTGGTCCTCTACCCAACGCGCCAGGTCGCCCCGAACGGCCATGGGTACAGGGGCAATGGCGGCATCGAAGTCAAAGTTGGGGTCGGCGTTCAGGAGGTGGCTGAAGACACGGGAGAAGGCGTGCTGAAGCAGGCCACGACCCCTCTCCTCCACAAGATGCCGAGCTCTGGCAGATTGGGCCTCCAGGCGCATCACCACCTCGGTGAAGAAGGTCAGGTGGCTGGCGTAGTCACTTGAGTGAGGGGTCGGGGCGTTCTCGTCGTAGATATAGCCCAGGGCGGTGTTGGCCATGTTCCGAAGGTCTTGAAGCATAGGAGCGTGTATTGGGGAACGTAGTAATTTCAAAAAAATTCCTACGCACACGCAAGATCATGGTGATGCATAGCAACAAGAGGGGAGAGTGTTGTCCATGTACCCTCGTAGACTGAAAGCGGAAGCATTAGCACGATGCGATTGATGTAGTCGTACGTCTTCACGATCCGACCGATCAAGTACCGAATGCACGACACCTCCGAATTCAGCACACATTCAGCCCGATGACGTCCCTCGAACTCCGATCCAGCCGAGTGTTGAGGGAGAGTTTCATGAGCACGCCGGTGTGGCGACGATGATGATGTTCTACCAACGCAGGGTTCGCCTAAGCACCGCTACAGTATTATCGAGGTGGACTATGGTGGAGGGGGGCACCGCACACGGCTAAAAGATCAAATCAATTGTTGTGTCTTTGGGGTGCCCCCTGCCCCCGTATATAAAGGAGTGGAGGAGGGGGAGGGTCGGCCCTCTCTATGGCGCGCCCTAGGGGAGTCCTACTCCCACCGGGAGTAGGATTCCCCCTTTCCTAGTAGAACTACGAGCCCTTCCAAGTAGTAGGAGTAGGAGGGAAGGAAAGGGAAGGGAAAAGGAGAAGGAAGATAGGGGGCGCCCCGCCTCCCTAGTCCAATTCGGACCAGCCCATGGGGAGGGGTGCGGCCACCCTTTGAGGCCTTTCTCTCCTTTCCCCTATGACCCATTAAGGCCCAATACGAATTCCTGTAACTCCCCGGTACTCTCGAAAATACCCGAATCACTTGGAACCTTTCCGATGTCTGAATATAGTCGTCCAATATATCGATCTTTACGTCTCGACCATTTCGAGACTCCTCGTCATGTCCCAGATATCATCCGGGACTCCAAACTCCTTCGATACATAAAAACACATAAACTCATAATATAACTGTCATCGAACTTTAAGCGTGCGGACCCTACGGGTTCAAGAACTATGTAGACATGACCGAGACACGTCTCCGGTCAATAACCAATAGCGGAACCTGGATGCTCATATTGGCTCCTACATATTCTACGAAGATCTTTATCGGTCAAACCGCATAACAACATACGTTGTTCCCTTTGTCATCGGTATGTTACTTGCCCGAGATTCGATTGTTGGTATCTCAATACCTAGTTCAATCTCGTTACTGGCAAGTCTCTTTACTCATTCCGTAATACATCATTCTGCAACTAACTCATTAGTTGCAATGCTTGCAAGGCTTTAAGTGATGTGCATTACCGAGTGGGCCCAGAGATACCTCTCCGACAATCGGAGTGACAACTCCTAATCTCGAAATATGCCAACCCAACAAGTACCTTCGGAGACACCTGTAGAGCACCTTTATAATCACCCAGTTACGTTGTGATGTTTGGTGGCACACAAAGTGTTCCTCCGGTAAACGGGAGTTGCATAATCTCATAGTCATAGGAACATGTATAAGTCATGAAGAAAGCAATAGCAACATACTAAACGATCAAGTGCTAAGCTAACGGAATGGGTCAAGTCAATCACATCATTCTCCTAATTATGTGATCCCGTTAATCAAATGACAACTCATGTCTATGGTTAGGAAAGATAACCATCTTTTATCAACGAGCTAGTCAAGTAGAGGCATACTAGTGACACTCTGTTTGTCTATGTATTCACACATATATTATGTTTCTGGTTAATACAATTCTAGCATGAATAATAAACATTTATCATGATATAAGGAAATAAATAATAACTTTATTATTGCCTCTAGGGCATATTTCCTTCAGTCTCCCACTTGCACTAGAGTCAATAATCTAGTTCACATCGCCATGTGATTTAATACTAATTGTTCACATCACCATGTGATTAACAGCCACAGTTCACATCGACATGTGACCAACACCCAAAGGGTTTACTAGAGTCAATAATCTAGTTCACATCGCTATGTGATTAACACCCAAAGAGTACTAAGGTGTGATCATGTTTTGCTTGTGAGAGAAGTTTAGTCAACAGGTCTGCCACATTCAGATCCATAAGTATTTTGCAAATTTCTATGTCAACAATGCTCTGCATGGAGCTACTCTAGCTAATTGCTCCCACTTTCAATATGTACCCAGATTGAGATTTAGAGTCATCTGGATCAGTGTCAAATTTTGCATCGACGTAACCCTTTATGACGAACCTTTTTGTCACCTCCATAATTGAGAAACATATCCTTATTCCACTAAGGATAATTTTGACCGTTGTCTAGTGATCTACTCCTAAATCACTATTGTACTCCCTTGCCAAAATCAGTGTAGGGTATACAATAGATCTGGTACACAGCATGGCATACTTTATAAAACCTATGGCCAAGGCATAGGGAATGACTTTCATTCTCTTTCTATCTTCTGCCATGGTCTGGCTTTGAGTCTTACTCAATTTCACACCTTGTAACACAGGCAAGAACTCTTTCTTTGACTGTTCCATTTTGAACTACTTCAAAAATCTTTTCAAGGTATCTACTCATTGAAAAACTTATCAAGCGTCTTGATCTATCTCTATAGATCTTGATGCTCAATATGTAAGCAGCTTCACCAAGGTCTTTCTTTGAAAAAATCCTTTCAAACACTCCTTTATGCTTCGTAGAATAATTCTATATTATTTCCGATCAACAATATGTCATTCACATATACTCATCAGAAATGCTATAGCGCTCCCACTCACTTTCTTGTAAATACAGGCTTCACCGCAAGTCTATATAAAACTATATCCTTTGATCAACTTATCAAAGCGTATATTCCAACTCCGAGATGCTTGCACCAGTCCATAGATGGATCGCTGGAGCTTGCATATTTTGTTAGCACCTTTAGGATTGACAAAACCTTCTGGTTGCATCATATACAACTCTTATTTAATTAATCCATTAAGGAATGCAGTTTTGTTTATCCATTTGCCAGATTTCATAACATGCGGCAATTGCTAACATGATTCGGACAGACTTAAGGATAGATACGAGTGAGAAACTCTCATCGTAGTCAACACCTTGAACTTGTCGAAAACCTTTTTGCGACAATTCTAGCTTTGTAGATAGTTACACTACTATCAGTGTCCGTTTTCCTCTTGAAGATCCATTTAATCTCAATGGCTCGCCCATCAATGGGCAAGTCGATCAAAGTCCATACTTTATTCTCATACATGGATCTCATCTCAGATTTCATGGCCTCAAGCCATTTCGTGGAATCTGGGCTCATCATCGCTTCCTCATAGTTCGTAGGCTCGTCATGGTCAAGTAACATGACCTCCAGAACAGGATTACCATACCACTATAGTGCGGATCTCACTCTGGTTTACCTACGAGGTTCGGTAGTAACTTGATCTGAAGTTACATGATCATCATCATTAGCTTCCTCACTAATTGGTGTAGTAGTCACAGGAACAGATTTCTGTGATGAACTACTTTCCAATAAGGGGGCAGGTACAGTTACCTCATCAAGTTCTACTTTCCTCCCACTCACTTCTTTCGAGAGAAACTCCTTCTCTAGAAAGGATCCATTCTTAGCAACGAATATCTTGCCTTCGGATCTGTAATAGAAGGTGTACCCAACAGTTTCTTTTGGGTATTCTATGAAGACGCACTTCTCCGATTTGGGTTTGAGCTTATCATGTTGAAACTTATTTCACATAAGCATCGCAACCCCAAACTTTAAGAAACGACAACTTTGGTTTCTTGCCAAACCACAGTTCATACGGTGTCGTCTCAAACGAATTTAGATGGTGCCCTTTTTACGTGAATGTAGCTGTCTCTAATGCATAACCCCAAAACTATAGTGGTAAATCGGTAAGAAACATCATAGATTGCACTATATCCAATAAAGTACGGTTATGACGTTCGGGCACACCATTATGTTGTGGTGTTCCAGGTGGCACGAATTGGTGAAACTATTCCACATTGTTTTAATTTGAAGACCAAACTCGTAACTCAAATATTTGTCTCCGCGATCAGAACGTAGAAACCTTATTTTCTTGTCACGATGATTTTCCACTTCACTCTGAAATTCTATGAACTTTTTCAAATGTTTCAGACTTATGTTTCATCTAGTAGATATACCCATATCTGCTCAAATCATCTATGATGGTCAGAAAATAACGATACCTGCCACGAGCCTCAACACTCATCGGATCACATACATCAGTATGTATTATTTCCAATGAGTCAGTTGCTCGCTCCTTTGTTCCGGAGAACGGAGTCTTAGTTATCTTGCCCATAAGGCATGGTTCGCAAGCACCAAGTGATTCATAATCAAGTGATTCCAAAATCCCATTAGCATGGAGTTTCTTCATGCGCTTTACACCAATATGACCTAAATGGCAGTGCCATAAATAAGTTGCACTATCATAATTAACTTTGCATCTTTTGGTTTCAATATTATGAATATGTGTATCACTATGATCGAGATCCAACGAACCATTTTCATTGGGTGTGTAACCATATAAGGTTTTATTCATGTAAACAGAACAACAATTATTCTCTATCTTAAATGAATAACTGTATTGCAATAAACATGATCAAATCATATTCATGCTCAACGCAAACACTAAATAACACTTATTTAGGTTCATCACTAATCCCGAAAGTATAGGGAGTGTGCGATGATGATCATATCAATTTTGGAACCACTTCCAACACACATCGTCTCTTCACCCTTAACTAGTCTATGTTCATTCTGCAACTCCTGTTTCGAGTTACTAATCTTAGCAACTGAACTAGTATAAAATACTGAGGGGTTGCTATAAACACTAGTAAAGTACACATCAATAACATGTATATCAAATATACTTATGTTCACTTTGCCATCCTTCTTATCCGCCAATCACTTGGGGTAGTTCCACTTTCAGTGACCAATTCCTTTGCAGTAGATGCACTTAGTCTCAG
Source organism: Triticum urartu (assembly GCF_003073215.2). Lineage (NCBI taxonomy): Eukaryota > Viridiplantae > Streptophyta > Magnoliopsida > Poales > Poaceae > Triticum > Triticum urartu. Next base: position 485,809,158 of record NC_053025.1, read on the forward strand.
GCTTAGGTCCAGACTTGGGCTTCTTCACTCGAGCAGCAACTTGCTTGCCATTCTTCTTGAAGTTCACCTTCTTCCCTTTGCCCCTTTTCCTGAAACTAGTGGTCTTGTTAATCATCAACACTTGATGCTTTTCTTGATTTCTACCTTCGTTGATTTCAGCATCACGAAGAGCTTGGGAATCGTTTTCGTCATCCCTTGCATACTATAGTTCATCACGAAGTTCTACTAACTTGGTGACGGTGACTAGAGAATTCTGTTAATCACTATTTTATTTGGAAGATTAACTCCCACTTGATTCAAGCGATTGTAGTACCCAGACAATCTGAGCACATGCTCACTGCTTGAGCTATTCTCCTCCATCTTTTAGCTATAGAACTTGTTGGAGACTTCATATCTCTCAACTCGGGTATTTGCTTGAAATATTAACTTTAACTCCTGGAACATCTCATATGGTCCATGACGTTAAAACGTCTTTGAATTCCCGATTCTAAGACGTTTAAGCATGGTGCACTAAACTATCAAGTAGTCATCATATTGAGCTAGCCAAACATTCATAACATCTGCATCTGCTCCTGCAATAGGTCTGTCACCTAGCGGTGCATCAAGGACATAATTCTTCTATGCAGCAATGAGGAAAATCCTCAGATCACGGATCGAATCTGTATCGTTGCTACTAACATCTTTCAACTTAGTTTTCTCTAGGAACATATCAAAAATAAAACAGGGGAGCTAAACGCGAGCAATTGATCTACAACATAGATATGCAAATACTACCAGGACTAAGTTCATGATAAATTTAAGTTCAATTTAATCATATTACTTAAGAACTCCCACTTAGATAGACATCCCCCTAATCTTCTAAGTGATCACGTGATCCAAATCAACTAAACCATAACCGATCATCACGTGAAATGGAGTAGTTTTCAATGGTGAACATCACTATGTTGATCATATCTACTATATGATTCACGCTCGACCTTTCGGTCTCAGTGTTCCGAGGCCATATCTGCATATGCTAGGCTCGTCAAGTTTAACCTGAGTATTCTATGTGTGCAAAACTGGCTTGCATCCATTGTAGATGGACGTAGAGCTTATCACACCCAATCATCACGTGGTGCCTGGGCACGACGAACTTTGGCAATGGTGCATACTCAGGGAGAACACTTTTATCTTGAAATTTAGTGAGAGATCATCTTGTAAAGCTACCATCGAGCTAAGCAAAATAAGATGTATAAAAGATAAACATCACATGCAATCAAAAAAAAGTGGCATGATATGGCCATCATCGTCTTGTGCCTTTGATCTCCATCTCCAAAGAAACGTCATGATTTCCATCTTCACCGGCATGACACCATGATCTCCATCATCTTGATCTATATCAATGTGTCGACACATGGTCGTCTCGCCAACTATTGCTCTTACAACTATTTCTATCGCATAGCGATAAAGTAAAGCAATTATTTGGCGCTTGCATCTTATGCAATAAAGAGACAACCATAAGGCTTCTGTCAGTTGTCGATAACTTCAACAAAACATGATCATCTTCTACAACAACTTATATCTCATCACATCTTGACCATATCACAACATGCCCTACAAAAACAAGTTAGACGTCCTCTACTTTGTTGTTGCAAGTTTTACGTGGCTGCTACGGGCTGAGCAAAAACCGTTCTTACCTACGCATCAAAACCACAACGATGGTTTGTCAAGTTAGTGTTGTTTTAAACTTCTCAAGGACCGGGCGTAGCCACACTCGGTTCAACTAAAGTTGGAGAAACTGACACCCGCTAGTCACCTGTGTGCAAAGCACGGCGGTAAAACCAGTCTCGCGTAAGCGTACGTGTAATGTCGGTCCGGGCCACTTCATCCAAAAATACCGCCGAACCAAAGTGTGACATGCTGGTAAGCGGTATGACTTATATCGCCCACAACTCACTTGTGTTCTACTCGTGCATATAACATCTACGCATAAAACCTGGCTCTAATACCACTATTGGGGAACGTAGTAATTTCAAAAAAATTCCTACGCACACGCAAGATCATGGTGATGCAAAGCAACGAGAGGGGAGAGTGTTGTCCACGTACCCTCGTAGACCGAAAGCGGAAGCGTTAGCACAACGCGGTTGATGTAGTCGTACGTCTTCACGATCCGACCAATCAAGTACCGAACGCACGGCACCTCCGAGTTCAGCACACGTTTAGCCCGATGACGTCCCTCGAACTCCGATCCAGCCAAGTGTTGAGGGAGAGTTTCATCAGCACGACGGTGTGGTTACGATGATGATGTTCTACCGACGCATGGCTTCACCTAAGTACCACTACAGTATTATCGAGGTGGACTATGGTGGAGGGGGGCACCACACACGGCTAAAAGATCAAATCAATTGTTGTGTCTTCGGGGTGCCCCCTGCCCCCGTATATAAAGGAGTGGAGGAGGGGGAGGGCCGGCCCTCTCTATGGTGCGCCCTAGGGGAGTCCTACTCCCATCGGGAGTAGGATTCCCCCTTTCCTAGTAGAACTAGGAGCCCTTCTAAGTAGTAGGAGTAGGAGGGAAGGAAAGGGAAGGGAAAAGGAGAAGGAAGAAGGGGGGCGCCCCCCCTCCCTAGTCCAATTCGGACCAGCCCATGGGGAGGGGTGTGGCCACCCTTTGAGTCCTTTCTCTCCTTTCCCGTATGGCCCATTAAGGCCCAATACGAATTCCCGTAACTCCCCGGTACTCCCGAAAATACCCGAATTACTCGGAACCTTTCCGATATCCGAATATAGTCGTCCAATATATCGATCTTTACGTCTCGACCATTTCGAGACTCCTCGTCATGTCCCCGATCTCATCCGGGACTCCAAACTCCTTCGGTACATCAAAACACATAAACTCATAATATAACCATCATCGAACTTTAAGCATGCGGACCCTACGGGTTCAAGAACTATGTAGACATGACCGAGACACGTCTCCGGTCAATAACCAATAGCGGAACCTGGATGCTCATATTGGCTCCTACATATTCTACGAAGATCTTTATCGGTCAAACCGCATAACAACATACGTTGTTCCCTTTGTCATCAGTATGTTACTTGCCCGAGATTCGATCGTCGGTATCTCAATACCTAGTTCAATCTCGTTACCGGCAAGTCTCTTTACTCGTTCCGTTATACATCATTCCGCAACTAACTCATTAGTTGCAATGCTTGCAAGGCTTTAAGTGATGTGCATTACCGAGTGGGCCCAGAGATACCTCTCTGACAATCGGAGTGACAAATCCTAATCTCGAAATACGCCAACCCAACAAGTACCTTCGGAAACACCTGTAGAGCACCTTTATAATCACCCAGTTATGTTGTGACGTTTGGTGTCACACAAAGTGTTCCTCCAGTAAACGGGAGTTGCATAATCTCATAGTCATAGGAACATGTATAAGTCATGAAGAAAGCAATAGCAACAAACTAAACGATCAAGTGCTAAGCTGACGAAATGGGTCAAGTCAATCACATCATTCTCCTAATGATGTGATCCCATTAATCAAATGATAACTCATGTCTATGGTTAGGAAACATAACCATCTTTGATCAACGAGCTAGTCAAGTAGAGGCATACTAGTGACACTCTGTTTGTCTATGTATTCACACATGTATTATGTTTCTAGTTAATACAATTCTAGCATGAATAATAAACATTTATCATGATATAAGGAAATAAATAATAACTTTATTATTGCCTCTAGGGCATATTTCCTTCAGCGTGCTCGCGTTCTAGCGTTCGGCGTTGAAGCACTTCCTCCCTGTTCTGTCGAGTCACGGCCTCGGCGTCGTCAACTCGCCTCCGGAGGGAAAGAAGCTCGGCGCGGGCGGAGGCCAAGTCCGCCTGCGCCGTAACCAAGGCGGCGGTTGTGGCCTCCGCACGCCTCTCGGCCTCGTCCAACCTGGGCCTGAGGGCGGCGGCCCTACCCACACCCTCCTGACTGGCGAGCTTCAGCTTCAAGTCATACTTGCCCTCCAGATCTGCGCGAACCACGGCCACCCGGCGATTGATCTCCTCCTCGACTCTGGCCTCGCGGGCCCCGACGGCATCTTCAGCAAGAGCGACTTGACGCTCCCTCGTCTCCAGCCGCTCGAGCTCGAGGCTGCGCTCCACGGCTTCCAGGGCCAGCGTCTCCTCGCGCTGCCGGACCTCCTCTTCCTCCGCAGGCGTCCCCCTCATCAACGCAAGGGCGGCCCCGCGTGCCTCGACCTGCTGCTCGAGGGACGCACTCCAGGCCTGGAACTCCCACGCATGCTCCTCCGCAGCCTCGCGATGACGATCGGCCTCGTGAGCTTCTTCCAAAGCTCACGAGCGGGCCTCATTAGCAACCTTGAGGGTGCCTCCTCCTTCACGTTCTCGAGGTCGCGATGATAACGACCAAGGTTGATGGCCACTCGCATCTTGTGCCGCTCCTCCACCAACCGAAGACCTTCAGCCTCAAGACGCGAGTCGACGCCAGCAAGCTCTTCACCAAGGTGGCTCATCGCGCCCATCGCCTCCTGGAAGAGCTCGCGGCGGACCATGTTGCGCCCGCGCTCGAGCTCGAACGCTCGACCCATCTCGTCCTCCACCTCGGGGGCTGCGGGTGGAGCATCAAGTGGCGCACCACCTCCCGGTTGGGGGCTGGCTTGGCCCCAGGCGCCAGATGACCCTCGCGAGTGGCCCGAACCGAAAAAGGCCCGCTGCTTGAAGAAGACTTCAGGACCGAGGCTAGCCAGCTACCAACCGTGACCAGGGGAGGAGCCATCGGCACGCCTGCTGCGCTTCGAGCAAGGCCGCGAAGGAAGGACGGCGATGGCGCAAGCTCGGGGCGCCTTGACAACGGACCCACTCCCTTGGCTGACCCCATGCCATGGGCAGTGTCAGAGCCTGTGGCGCTAGAGCTCAGCGGGCGCGATGGGATGAGAGAGAGCTGCTTCTCTGGAGATTTCGCAGTCTTAGCAGAAGGGGACCTGAGGGGACAATCATCAGGAAAGGAAGGCGGCACATAGAAGATCACCAAGATAAGGTACTTACTCGTCGATGGCGATGTACTTCCGTCGCTTCAACGGTCTGAAGATGCTGCCGCTGCTAGGGGATCCCTTCCTCTTGCAGAGCTCCTCGAAGTCCACGCAAAGGCGACCGAAGCGCTGGATGTGACGGCCGGAGTGCGGCAGAGCCGAAGAAGAACCAAGAGGGATGGCTTCAGGGGAGCCCAGCTGCGGCGAACAGCCCAACTCTCTCTCGCTGCGACCTCCCAAGGCTCCTGAAGCCTTGGCCTCGGGAGCCGCATGCCGCATCTCATCAGCAACCGACGCCTCAGGAGGGGCGTCGCAAGCTCCCGAGGATGACGCCCCTGGATCACCGCTCGGCATGTGCTCCTCAGCACCTGAGCAGTCGGCCCCCGTTGCAGCTCGCTCCCCCGCACCATCACCTGGGGCGAGCTCGGCACCGGCGGCGAAGACGGGGACCACGATGACGGGATTCTCGTGAGGCCCCAGCAAGCCAGTTGGGCGCAGCCCCCACTCGTCAAAGGAAGGCATGTTCGCGGCAAACATGACCTTGTTCTCGTTGCGGTACATCATGCAACTTTTCCTGGACATCTCGTCCGGCAGAGGGACACCAGATAGAACCGTGAGCATAGTTTGTCATGCAGCAAGAGGAATCCCCTCCTCCTGAAACCTCATGTTGTCCTGCCCACTGAACAAGGCCCACATCGGGTGGGAATGGCGCTGAAGCGGAGCAACTCGGCGCCTGACAAACTCCCTCACCACCATGGGTGCAGTCACGCCAAGGTCCTTCAACAACCGTAGCCTGGCCCAGACGGGGGCAAGGCAGGGGCTCGCAAGCCTCAGGTGACCCCAGCCAGAGTTTGGCATGGCAGGCCCCACCGGAGCTTGGAGCAAAGAGTTGAGCACGCCGGCATCAACAAACACCCATCGCATGCGGAACTCACTCGCGGATGAAGGAAGCTCGAAGTCGATCCCCATGCCTGCCGTAGCAGCCACGGCCTGGAAGCCCACACACCCTGAGCTCTGCCGGGCACCGGTAAGATGCAGCGAGAAGAAGTGGCGGAGGAGCACCACGGAAGGGTGATGCCCACCATGGCCTCACACACGAAGGCAAAGACGGCAAGAAGGGTCACAAATTGAGGGTCAAGATGGAGCATATGGATATGATAGTGCTCGAGCACCGCGTTGAAGAAGGCGGAGAAGGGGGGAAGCAGGCCAGCCCAGAGGGCGTCAACGAAGATCAGGATCTCGGTGACTTCCCGAGCCATGCTGGAGCGAGGGGCAGGCCAGGCCAGCGTCTCTCCCCACTCGTTGAAGCTGGAGGCGAGCATGGGGCGCACCTTGCCCATGGCCTCGTCGTTGAGCACCCGAGGTCGGCTGAGCGCCGACTCAAAGGATGGAGGCGCAATTGGCGAGGGCAGAGGTTTCTTCCCCTTGTCGGCTTGTTTCGGCGCCATGGCGGTGAAGTGGGCGGAACACTGGTCAGACTGAGAAGGCAGAGCAGGGCGTCGAGGAAGCGGGGAGATTGGAAGAGCCAGGCGTGGCGAAGGAAGAATAACTATGTAGGCCGCAGGGGCCGCATAGGCATAGCCAAGCGGATTCAAAGGGAGCATGGGGAAGCGGAGATGCCCATGTCCAATCAACCGCCACGCGTCAACCAAGGCCGCAGGCTTTGGGGGCCCGCGGTGCTCCAAGCTTGACCCTTGGCTTCGCTGCGAAGCCAAGCCCGAGCGCACCTTGGGCCCGGGGGCTACTGTCGGTGTTCTGGGAACGGGGGTCCCCAGACTTGCCTGCCTGCGGCCCATGGCATGGCTAAGCCAGCAGGCCATACGGCCCATCTTCACCAACAAGGCATCCAAGACCCTCGCGAGGCGGACAACGCAAGACCTCTTCTGGAGCGGCCTAGCCAGGCAGGCTCACGAGGAGCGGAGATATCAAGGCGGGGCAAACCTTGCGAGGCTCTCATGACGTGAGCCATGACGATCGACACCAGGTGGGCGCCTGACGGGCGCCAGCGCGCGCAGCGTCCTTGTTTCCTCTTTGGTGCAAAGGGGGCAAGCGCAGCGGCAGGGTACCGAGGCCTCAGGCAAAGGTTGCCATTTCGGTGCAACAAGACCAAGACCATGGACTGCAAGACGGAGGTCATTGTGGAGCCCAAGACAGCGTCACCACCAGAGCTTTGTGCAGGCGAAGACTACTTTTTTCAGGATAGCTCGTACTAGCTGTCCCCCTTCAAATTAGCCCGCCATTGTTGGCTCCCTTCCCGCTCGATATTTGGGAAGAGGACCAGGGCCTCTATAAATAGGACTAGCCACCAAAGGAAAAGGAGGGCGCAGAGACGAGAGACACACAAGTTCATACGCACAAGAACACCTCAACCTCAGGAGGCAGTTCTTCCCTTGTACTGTTCACCATCAGCCCAAGAGGCAATCCACCACCACCACACTGGAGTAGGGTATTACACCACAACGGTGGCCCGAACCAGTATAAACCCTGTGTCTTTCTGTGTTGCGAGTTCATCGAGTTCATTCGCAAGATCCTAGCGAGTCAGAGCGAAGATTGGTAGGAGGGAAAGACTTCGTGCGCACCACAGTGTTCGAACCTTAAGGGTTAGCCGGAACCCCACATCCGACATCTAATTATGTCATTATTGAGCTATCCAAGTTAATTATGCCATTTTTAGCTAACTAAAGCATATTTAGGCATTCTGTAGAGCTATCTAAGGTTATTATGTCATTTTAGAGCTAATTATGTCATGAATGAACTAGCTAAGATTAGTTTAGGTCATTATTGAGATATCGAAGGTAGTTATGCCATTTTTAACTAACTAAAGCATACTGAGTCATTTTATGGAGCTATCTAAGGTTATTATGTCATTTTAGAGCTAAATATGTCATTAATGAACTAGCTAAGATTAGTTTAGGTCATTATTTAGCTATCCTAGGTAGTTATGCCATTTTTAACTAACTAAAGCATATTAGTTATTTTATAGAGCTATCTATGGTTACTATGTCATTTTAGAGCTAATTATGTCATAAATGAACTATCCAAGGCAGTTATGCCATTTTTTAACTAACTAAGCATATTAATATAAGTCATTTTGTAAGGGATAAATGCTAGCATGAAGAATGAAATCGCATGAATCATGTAGCAAACCACATACCCAGTTCTCCCCGTACTCAAATAGGTTGGAGCTCCCTTGATGGTGTGGCACACCTTCCATTTGGTCGCGCTTATCCTTGGCCCTATGGTGTTCGACTAGCCATTAGGGAGAGCACCACACATCCACCAACGCCTCCCAACAGTCCATCTTATCCACACACCATCTCGGGGCACCTAAGTTAGTCAAGAGAAATTTCAGCGCTACGCCTACGAATCAAATCCAGAAAACTAAGTTCAAGGCCTTAAGAATAGGTAATTACCTGCATGTACTTCTCCTTACTCAGAAACTTGCCGCGACACTTCTTCTTGGCCCTCCTAATACCCTTCGAGGCATAGTAGTCTCGAACGGCCTGCACCCGAGCCTCATGTTGTAAGTTCTGAAGTAGGCGCTTGCACTCGGTTTCGACAACCATAGACGCGGCCTCCTGCTCTCCCTCTGAAACCCTGTAGAAGGTCTGCAATCAAAAAAGACAACACTGATTAGTAAAATCACTAAGTAGTGTTGATTTTTAATTCTGTAAAGGAGAAATTACCCAAAACCGACGGAACACAATGTCGGCCACTGTCTCGCACAAGACACTGGCGACCATCTCCTCCGGCGGGGCCGGGGCAACCGAGTACAGCTCCCAGCTCAGTGCTAGCTGTGGAACCTGACCCTCACCGGGCAACGTGACCCACCCAGGGAAGTGCTCCCACCAAAGCACACCAAGGACCTGGTTGGCCCTGCGGACACCATGGGGGTGTACCTAGCCCCTGCAGTATGACAAGGGCAACACATTAGATATTAATTTGAAGGAACATGAAGGAAAAAGGTTAAAAAAATAGTAAATGCACTTACTTCAACCCATTAGGCGCAATCAACCACCACTAGTCGGGGGTCGTCAGCATGGACGGGAGCTTTGTATAACCACGCTTGTAGACCTTCTTGCCCTTCTCAACCAGCTCGTCGTCGCTATAGCTATCATCAGAAAAGGTGTCCTCGCTACCATCAGTAGGGCCACTAGCCCTCGGAGTCTCATGGGAAGAAGACTCCGGGACTGGAGTCTTCTGGGACGAAGACTCTGGGACCGGACTCACATGGGGTGAAGGATCGGCGACACGAGTCAGGTGGGGCGAAGGATCGATGACCCGAGTCTGGTGGGCGAAGGATCGGCGACCTAAGGCTCATGGACCAGAGTCCGTGACGGGTCCACGTCAGACAGAGCAATCCTATGGTTGTGTGAATCAGCTGGGGGTGGCGGCGAGGAAGGCGTAGGCGCCTTCCTACCTCTCCGGCTGCCACGTCCACCTCTAGCAGCCTTCTTCGTCCTCCCCTGACCTCTCCCAGCTGAAGAAGAAGCGCCTGCCGCTGCTGTCTGCATGCTGTCTAGCAGCGCCTCTCCGGAGTTGCTGGGGTGGAATAATGGAACCACCGCTCCCAGTAGCGCTCGCAGGAGGCTCGGGGCGCTCTGGACCCTTCCCCGCCATCCAGTGAACAACTGCAATGACAAAAAGTAAACGAAATTAGTACAACATAAAAAATTTGAATACCTGACATGAATAATATGTATATAATTTAAGTGTATCATCATCATGAACATATATAATAAAAAATTGAATACCTCACATTACTAATATTACTCTGAATCATCTATATATGCTCCGGGATCATTAAATGCATCATCATCATCACTATCAATGACATGCTCATCACCATTGTCAATAAATGCATCAACATGCGGAAGGCCTCCTTTACGTAATCGTTCAAGCATTGACAGGTCATCTGCAGCAGTAAGTTCTTCTTGTTCTGGCTCAGGGGTGAAGTCGAATTCACTATTGTTATCTACTTCAATGTTTTGGGGTGGAGTAGAGCGGTTCTTGAAACGTTTTTTGGAAAGACGTGTTTCTTGGAAGAATTCTCCTTCGTCTTATGTGTCTTGGTTAATGTGAGGTTCAGAATCCTCTTCATTGGGGGGGAGGTGGTCTAACACATGGTGGCACTTCATAAACAACATCCCAACCACTGAGATTTGGATCACTTTGACACGCCCACGGTAGATAGAAAACTTGGGTTACCTGTTGAGCCGTAATATAGACATCGGGAACATCCAAATGGGTGCTTTATTTGATTTCGACTAGCCCTATATGTTCACGAGTCCTTCTAGTATCCCTCGGCTGGAACCAATAACATATGAAGACTATGACGTTTGGTGGGTTTTCACCATAGAATTGAAGTTCATAAATTGCTTCAACTCTTCCATAATACTCGATATCCCCTTCGTCGATAGCAGAGACACAACAATTTGTAGATTTTCAGTCGGCCATAGATAGCTCTTTGCCATACGTACGAAAGCGATACCCGTTGATGTCATATTTGTCAAATGAACAGACCTTATAGTCAAAACCATTAGCTACTTGTCTCAATTCGGCATCCATACTCTCTGAATTAGCCTACAAGTTTAATACGAAAGGATTGTTGCATTAGTCGCAAATTTGCCAAAGAAATGAAATGGTCTAATGAAAATTACCGTTCTTTTGAACCAAGAGATGAAACCGGGATATTCGCCTCCTTGCTTTGCTATAAGCTCATACTCTTCGACGGAATCCTTTTGGATCACTGCTCCATATGAGAATATGGCGACGTATCGACTACATCAAATATCCAGGAATAAGAGCAGTTCAAAGGAATTAGAAGTTGCGACATGTACCGAGAACTTACTCAATGTACGGCCGCACTTCTGTTAGGTTGTTGAAGAGATACAGCGAAATGGTCCGCCATTATTCAACATCCAACGATACTGGTTTCCATCCACTGGCTTGTGCGAGATTTCCTTTGAATAGGCTGAGGTTGGATCGACCCTTTTTAGGGTCGTCAACATTGTACAGAGGCTTGTGATTATGACGATTTTTTTGCTTCGTAGTGTGTTGTAATGAAGTTTGCCGCCTCCTCAGTGATGAATGCCTCGGCCATCGATGCCTCAGATCTACGCTTAATTTTACATTTTGCTCGAAGCATCTTCTGCATCCTCTCAGTTGATTAGCACCAATGATTTTGCACCCCCCCAACCTTGCCTCGGTCGGGAGATGCAAAATCAAGTGTTGCATTGGATTAAAGAAGATTGGTAGAAAGATCATCTCTAACATGCAGATCAACTCCGGCGCCAACTGTTCCATTTCATCTAGGAGGCCAGGCAATAGTTCTTTCGCACAAAGAACACGGAAGAAATAGCTCATATCTGCCAATACTAGCCATTCATCCTTAGGGATGAAGCCACACGACATCACCGACATTATCCGCTCAATCCAAATGTGCCAATCATGACTTTTTAGAAGAAATATTTTCAATTTTTCAAGACTCGCTCCCCTCTTTAGATTTTGTGCATACCCATTAGGGAACATCAACTGCATTTTCACCCACAAAATAATTTCCCTCATAGCTGGCCTTCCAAGATTGAACCATGCCTTTGGCTTCGTCCAGTTCCGCTTTCCTTTCGGTTATTGCATGTTTTGTAATGGCCTATCACATAGCTCCTCATGATCGACTCTAGCCTTAGTATTATCCTTTTATTTCCCCTCTATGCCAAACAATGTACCAAAAATGGCTTCAGTGATATTCTTTTCAGTGTGCATCATGTCGATATTGTGTGGGCAAAGGAGGTCTTTGAAGTAAGGCAGATCAAGCATGTCTTGTGAGTCCAGGCGTGTTCCTTATTATACCCCTTGAAATATCCTGGACGCTCTGGATCTGGCTCGAGAGCATTTATCTGATCCAGGGTCTATTGGCTTGTCAACGCTGGTGGTGCAGAGTGTTTGACCACTCTACCTTTGATGAAGTTCTTCTTGTCTTTCATGAACTTACGGCGAGAATCTAGAAATAGTCTATTCAAGTCGAAGCAACTATACTTGTGCCCTACCGTCAGCCAATGAAACTCAAGAGCTCCCTTGCATGTGGGGCACGGGAACCTTCCATGCACACACCAGCCAACGAATATCGCATACGCCGGCAAGTCGTGCGTCGAGTACATGTACCAGACACGCATTATGAAGTTCTATTTTCTAAAGGCGTCGTATGTCTTGAACCCATTATCCCAAGCTTCTTGCAATTCGTCCTTAAGCGGCTGCATGTACACATTCATATTCTTCCCCGAATAGTTGGACCCTGGAATTATCAACGTCAAGAAAATGTTCTTTCTTTGCATAATCTACCCGGCGGGGAGGTGATTGAGTGGAATGATAAACGCGGGCCAACAACTGTATGGGGCTGCCGCCTGACCAAACACACTGAACCCATCCATGCAGATGGCGACTCAAGGATGCCTTGGATCTGCCGTTTTTTCCTTATGTAATGCATCAAAGCGCTTCCACGCTTCACCATCCGATGTGTGGACCATCATCACATTCCCATCTGCATCTAGTTTAGTTCTTTTGCCAGTTTTGTGCCATGTCATCCGTCTGGCCGTCTCTTCAACCATGAAAAGACGTTGAAGTCTTGGTACGATTGGCATATACCGAAGAACATTAACGGGTATTTGGCCTGCGTTGTCTACCATACCATTGTCTACCACAACATACTTGGAAGAATTGCAAATGCGACAATAGTTCAAGTCCTCATACTGAAGCCTACATAAGACACATCCTTTCTCACATGCATGTACCTTCTCATAGGGCATCTTAAGAGCACGGAGGATTTTGTCTGACTAGTACAGGTTTGCAGGTAGCACGTGCCCTTTGGGCAGAAATCGTCCGAATACTATCATCATCGCATCGTATCATTCTCTGCCCAAGTTGAATTGAGCCTTCAAAGCCATTATTTGTGAGATGGCATCCAGCTGACAAAGCTCATTGTGCTCGTGGAGAGGACGTTTTGAGGACTCCAACATTTCAGTGAAGGCCTTTCAGATTCCTCCATCTCCTTGTCCGATTCCCGAGCATCGTCAAAGTGTTGCACCATGTCTGGTACCATGCTCGTTGGTGCGATGACGAACCACCTCGGCTCTAGCACGTTGGGCAGACTCACCATGAAATGTCCAGACCGTGTAACCAGGCGTAAAACCAAACTTCTGCAGGTCTTTACTCATTTCAAGCTCGTCCCTCTTATTAGAGTTGTCGCACCAGACACAGGGGCACCAGCTAAATTTCTGGCCATTTGCAAATGCGGCTCTAACAAACCCTTTGGTTTTTGTTAACCATTCCTCGGTCCAAACTTTCTGTCTAGTGTAACCGGTGTACATTCATGCACGATCACTCATATTGACTTCCTACTGGGCACACAAGAAATATATACATAATTAAGCAAACCATATCCATCAGTTAATGGAGTTTGTCAATTTTATTACGTCCATGCAACCTACACGCTAATAGGTAAAGATAGGTCCTAATCCCACCCAAGTATGTGTAGATTGGGTTCGTTTTCCCATGCTCTGCTCTGGATCCGATGCAAAATTTTGGCAGCACCTCCTCGCTGTTCTCCTGATACATGTCTCGGCAATAAGCAGAGAGGGTGTGTACCCGGAGAACAACAGGGAGGCACTGACGAAATTTTGCATCGGATCCGGAGGAGAGCATATGGGAAAATGAACCCAACCTACACATACTCGGGCTGTCCATGGATAACGCTGGACAATTCGAAAGAATCACGATTATAAATATGCAAATGCATGCATATTTGTAGATGTAACCCTTTCGAACGGGAGACACATAGTGGTTACACATACTGATGATTGACGCCTATAGCTAGCAAGTTTCATCGGCATGAAGACCCGAACAGAGCAAATGAAGGGGAGGAGGAGATGTCATTTGTGCTCACCAACGAACGCAGGGGCAGAGCTGGTCGAACGCACAAGGAGGTCGTCAAACACCACTCCCTCGCAGCAACAAAACAACTGCACATTTAAATACACCCAATCAACACAAATATATATGATGTTTTGCATAACAAAATCAAAAAATATACGACCTAACTCATAATTCACAAATTTATGACCCCGTCGGGGTCGGGGTCGGGGAGTGGTGTGGTGTCAAGGTGTCGGGGGTCGGGGTCGGGGTGTCGTGCCGGGGTGTCGGGCTGTCGTCTCGGGGTCGGGGTGTCAGGTGTCGGGGTTGGGGTCGGGGTGTGGGTCGGGGTGTGGTGTCAGGATGTCGGGGTGTCGGGGTCGGGGTGTTAGGATGTCTTTTTATTCTTCTTCATTTTTCTCTTTTTTCCTTTTCTTCTTCTCTCCTTCTTCTTCTCCTCCTCTCCTCTTTCTTCTTCTTCTTCTTCTTCTTCTCCTCCTCCTCCTCCTCTCCTCTTTCTGCTTCTTCTTCTTCTTCTTCTTCTTCTTCTTCTTCTTCTTCTTATTCTTCTTCTTCTACTACTTTCTTCTTCTTCTTTCTTCTTTCTTCTTCTCCCTCCTCCTCTTCCTCCCTCCTCCTCCTTCTACTCTTCTTCTTCTTCTAAACTAAAACTAGAACTAATATAAAATAAACTAAACTAAAATAAGCTAAAACAAAACTGAAACTAAAACAAAACTAAAACTATAACTATAACTAAAACAGAAACTAAACTAAAAGAAACTAAACTAAAAAGGGGGGGGGAACTCACCTGCAGGGGATCACCGGTGTAGGAGGCGCGGGGCGGCCGGTGGATGGGAGGCGGCCCGGTGGAGGGGGAGGCCGGACGACCGCGGCGGGACGGGGCAGGGACGACAATGTAGGGGGGCGGGGCAGCTAGACGGCCGCGGCGCGGCTGGCCGACGTGGAAGGGGTGGCGGGGGCACGGTGGAGTTCGGGGCACCGTAGGGGAGGGGTGTGGGGCGACGGGGCAAGGGGCGGCGGCGGCGGGTGGTGGGGTGGTGGGGCGAGGGGGCGGTGGGTGGTTGAGGCGACGGGGCAAGTGGCGGTGGGTGGGCGGGTGGCGGGGAAAGGGGGTGGGTGGCTGGTGGCGGGGGCGGGGGTGAGTGGCGGTGGTCGTGGGGAGAGAGGACAAAACAGAGAGAGAGGGGCAGGGTGGGGCTCGGCCATTAGTTAGGTCAACTCTTTGCCGTCCGCCCTCCTTTGCCGTCCGCTTGTTTGCTCTTTGCCATCTGCTAGCAGACGATAAAGAGGGGGGCCGTTAGGTTTTCTCTAAGCAGCTCGTTAGTGGGGCCCACCTCTCTCTTTGCCGTCCGCCAGCTGACGGCAAAGATTCTTTGCCGTCCACTAGCAGACGGCAAAGAAATGGCTTATGGAAAAGACATTCTTTGCCATCAGCCAGTTCTTTGTCATCTGTTTTCTGTAAGCAGACAACAAAGACCTTTGCCGTCAGCCAGCAGACGGCAACTAAGCTAATTCCATAAGTGATACACACGTTCTCTCTCAATCACACACACACACAAAACCAGTATTAAAAAAACTAGGGCGCACCTAAAACGTCCAAATCCAAATAAACACAAACTGGAGCTAAAATCAAAGATATGGAAATGTTGTAGCATCAAGAACTTTTCTAGGAAAAAAAGTTGAGTAATATTTGGGGATTGTTTTCACACACACAAAAAGGTTCAGTGAGTGTCCTTCGAGCGCGACACGGTGACACACCGTTCGATCGACCGCGCAGCTGCGGTTCACGCACTTGCATAGGATTCCATATCGTGGCTGTGGTAAGTAATATAAGTGCTGCCTCAGTCTAACGTTTATGTGTACTAGTACGGTTTTCTTTTAAGTTTGGCCAACCCTATATAAAACTTAACTAAGCTCCCATACACGCACTCATCAATATGCCACCACCGCCGTTGCGCATGCCGGCGCCCGCCTGCCCGGCCAACCATTTCTCACCCATCACCGTTGTGTCGCCGCCATCCCTGTACCATGAAGCCGAAGGCTCGCCCGCTCACGTCGTCTACAGTCCCTCCTTGCGATGCCGCCGCGCTGCCAAGCACGTGAGCAGTTGCTAGAGCCGCATCTATGCATGCAATGTACAAAGAGGAGGACGAGCGCGTGCTCCAGCACGCCGGCGAGGAGGAACTAGCGTGTCAGTGTCGTCTCCACCCATGCGGAGGAGGCGCGTGTGGTGGCTGCCGCGGCGGAAGCCTGTCGCGCCCGCACCGAGCCCACAAACCGGGTGCGGACACAGAATCTACCTTCGAGACCTTGAATGCCACGTGGATCCTACAATCTGAAGAAGCAATTTGGGCCAGTCGACTCTTGTTTGCCGTTGGATGCAACATGGATGGCTAGAAGGGCTTCTTCAACCTCCGAAATTGATGCACTGTTCATCTTCTCAGCCCGCCACACGCCTAACCGCTTGCCTCCGCCACCCCACCCTCCCCTGAACCACCTGCCACCGCCATGCTCCCCCACCCCCGCCATCCGTTTAACCCCAGGCACGATCCATTTTCTCCGGCGAACTCCATTCCACACCCAACACTCATAAGATAGATCATGGGCACCCTGCTACCCTAATATAGATACTGGGGTAACTTCTCTGTCGTCTTCTTCCTTCGCTCCGTCGAACTTCTTTCACAAATCGACTAACCCAAATTATACTACTAGTACGAAAGTATTAAGTACAGTAGGAACACGAAGATACGAGCAGTAGTACCAACTGCAAGAAGAATAGTAGTAAGACATATAGTACTAGTACTACTATACGCACTAAAGAGTTCAAATAATGAGAAAGAACATAAAGTTCAAATAACAAGAAATAACATAAACATAGTTCTGCTGGGGGCTCAGCACAACACACCCCTGAAATAAAACTAAGCAACTAGTATGTTTGACACTGTAGTAAAACCAGCATGAGCAACGACACTGCCTCCTTACTCGGAGTCCGAGTCCATGTCCTCGACTTCGTCCTCGTCCCTCTTCCTCATCCTCTTCACCGCCATTTCTTTGCTTGAACCGGACACTGGGCTCTGCTTCTTCATCCAACCCTTGTAGATATTTAAACAAAGGTAGGCATCCAGTGCTGCGTACAGGATGTGATCTTCATCTATTGTCTTCGACTCCCATGCATGATGAAACTCGTGGTGAGGTTTCTTCAGTTTAGCGTATGAAGGATCAATCATGGCTGCTGCCAGGGTCAGCATTGAAGGCTGAGAGGAGGACACCAAGCTTGCCTTTTGGAGATCATAGGGCTGGCCTACAACAAGGCCTATCCGACCCATGACATCCTTGTCGTTCCTAAAGTCTACAGTAATGAATTTCACTCTTTCTTCCTTGAGGAAGTTTAAAATCCTGGCACTCAACGTCGGCATGGCATATGTGGTAGACCAAGCACACGTTAGGTACGCAAACCTGGATCGCAGTGGGCTTCTGATACGTCTCCAACATATCTATAATTTTTGATTGTTCCATCCTATATTATTTCCTGTTTTGGACATTGTTGAGATTTATTATACACTTTTATATTATTTTTGGGACTAACCTATTAACCGGAGGCCGAGCCCAGAATTGTTGTTTTTTTTCCTATTTCAGAGTTTCACAGAAAAAGAATATCAAACAGAGTCCAAACGGAATGAAACCTTCGGGAATGTGAGTTTCAGAACGAACTTGATCCAGAGGATTTGGACCCTACGTCAAGACATCAACCAGGAAGGCACGAGGTAGGGGGCGCGCCTACCCCCCAGACGCGCCCTCCACCCTCGTGGGGCCCACGTTGCTCCACCGACGTACTCCTTCCTCCTATATATACCTACGTACCCCCAAACTACCAGATACAGAGCCAAAACCCTAATTCCACCGTCGTAACTTTCTGTATCCACGAGATCCCATCTTGGGGCCTTTTCCAGAGCTCCGCCGGAGGGGGCATCGATCACGGAGGGCTTCTACATCAACACCATAGCCTCTCCGATGAAGTGTGAGTAGTTTACTTCAGACCTTCGGCCCATAGTTATTAGCTAGATGGCTTCTTCTCTCTTTTTGGATCTCAATACAAAGTTCTCCCCCTCTCTTGTGGAGATCTATTCGATGTAATCTTCTTTTGCGGTGTGTTTGTTGAGATCGATGAATTGTGGATTTATGATCAAGTTTATCTATGAACAATATTTGAATCTTCTCTGAATTCTTTTATGTATGATTGGTTATCTTTGCAAGTCTCTTCGAATTATCAGTTTGGTTTGGCCTACTAGATTGATCTTTCTTTCAATGGGAGAAGTGCTTAGCTTTGGGTTCAATCTTGCGGTGTCCTTTCCCAGTGATAGTATGGGCAGCAAGGCACGTATTGTATTGTTGCCATCGAGGATAACAAGATGGGGTTTATATCATGTTGCATGAGTTTATCCCTCTACATCATGTCATCTTGCTTAAAGCGTTACTCTGTTCTCTTGAACTTAATACTCTAGATGCATGCTGGATAGTGGTTGATGTGTGGAGTAATAGTAGTAGATGCAGGCAGGAGTCGGTCTACTTGTCTCGGACGTGATTCCTATATACATGATCATACATATATATTCTCATAACTATGCTCAATTCTGTCAATTGCTCAACAGTAATTTGTTTACCCACCGTAATACTTATGCTCTCGAGAGAAGCCTCTAGTGAAACCTATGGACCCCGGGTCTATTTTCGATCATATTAATCTTCCAATACTTAGTTATTTCCTTTGCCATTTATTTTACTTGCATCTTTATTTCTCTTTACCATTAAAATACCAAAAATCTTATCTCATCATATCTATCAGATCTCACTCTTGTAGGTGACCCTGAAGGGATTGACAACCCCTTTATCGCGTTGGTTGCGAGGAGTTTATTTGGTTGTGTAGGTGCGAGGGACTCGCGCGTGGCCTCCTACTGGATTGATACCTTGGTTCTCAAAAACCGAGGGAAATACTTACGCTACTCTACTGCATCACCCTTTCCTCTTCAAGGGAAAACCAACGTAGTGCTCAATAGGTAGCAAGAAGGATTTCTGGCGCCGTTGCCGGGGAGTCTCCGCAAAAGTCAACATACCAAGTACCCATCACAAACCCTTATCTCCCGCATTACATTATTTGCCATTTGCCTCTCATTTTCCTCTCCCCCACTTCACCCTTGCCGTTTTATTTGCCTCTTCTTTTGTTTGCTTTCTTCCCGTATGTATCCTTGTTTGTGTTTCCATGTGCCTTCTATTTGCTTGCATCTTTGCTTGCTAAAAATCTATTGATATGGATCCACTTAAAGTGATCTACTTACATCATCTTCGATCCTTATGCGCTCGTGCTGAAACCCCAACTAGCCTAGTTGATGGGAAATCTTTAGATGAGCATGCTCATTTTGTGCGTCACCGTTTGTCTGAAAAAGGGAGACTCTTATGGAATCAAATAAACAGATTGCTGTGTTATGCTTGGAATCTTTGTGAAATTTGTGATTTTACTTGTTGCTCTAATAACCCTAAAAAACACCTCCCCTACCTATGTGAGTTTAATGATATTGAAATCTTATCTTCTTATGCATAGGGTGTTTATAGTTACTACGATATCGAAAGAATTGAAGATTTTGTTGCTTTTAAGGGTGCTTATGAAGTTGCTTCTTTGGTTGAAAGTATGATATTACTCTCTACGAATATGAAAATTTTGACATACTTAAATATTGCTATGAAAACTATGCTCATAATGTCTATGTCAAAGAATTTATTAAAAGAATGACCGTTGCTTCGGAAGAAAATAATGATATGCATGAATCTATAGATAATTATGATTCCAATGATTTGATTAAAATATCCCTTGATGAACATGATGCTTGCTATTCTTGTGGCCATGATGCCAATAGAAGATGAATTTGCTATAGTTCCTTATGTTAAACATGAAATCGTTGCTATTGCACCCATACTTGATAGTTCCTTCGATGAAAAGCATGATTGAAATGATGTTATTATAAATTCTCTTAATGTCAATTGTGTTAATGATATGCAAAACCCTAAGCTTGGGGATTCTAGTTTTGCTATGACTACTATTTGTTGCAATGATCATGATTGGGGTGATTCTTCTTTTGATCTTGAAAATTTATTTAAGCCCCATGATGAATATGAGATTGATAATAGTGTTTCAATATTATTGAAAGTGGGTTTGTAAGAGTGTCAAATTTAGATCCCACATATTTGGAGAATGTTCAATCTTATGAAGTTTTTGATAAAAGTGGGTTTGTAGAGGTCATGACTTTAGTTAATGTTAATCCCACTATTCTGGAAGAGTGTCAACTTTGCATACATGTGGATCTTTTTAAGAATATGTTTTGTGATAGATATATTGTTGAATTTGCTTATGATCCTACATGTAATTATTATGAGAGAGTAAAATATGGTTGTAGAAAATTTCATGTTACTAGATTACCTCTCATTATGTTGAGATTGCTATTGTTTCTTTCCGCTTTCTTGCATATGCTAGTTTTTGCTTTCCTTGATAATTTGTTTGCCTATAAGATGCCTATGCATAGGAAGTATGTTAGACTTAGATGTGTTTGTCACGTGTTCTATGATGCTCTGTTTGTGCTTTAATTCTTGTCTTTCATGTGAGCATCATTGAAATATCATGCCTAGCTAGGGGCGTTAAACGATAGCGCTTGTTGGGAGGCAACCTGATTTTATTTTTATTCCTTGATTTTTTCTCCTGTTTAGTAATAAATAATTTATCTAGCCTCTGTTTTGGTTGTGCTTTTTGTGTTTAATTAGTGTTTGTTCCAAGTAGAACCGTTGGGAAGACTTGGGGAAAGTCTTTTTAATCTTGCTGTAAAAAACAGAAACTTCAGCGCTCACGAGAACTGTTGCCATTTTTATTTGGAAAGTGCTATTTATTTAATTATTTTTGCAGATGATTAATAGATAAATTCCTCACGTCCAGAAATGTATTTTAGAATTTTTGGGGTTCCAGAACTTGCGTTAGCTGCAGATTACTATAGACTGTTCTGTTTTTGACAGATTCTGTTTTCCGGTGTTGTTTGCTTATTTTGATGAATCTATGGCTAGTCAAATAGTTTATAAACCATAGAGAAGTTGGAATACAGTAGGTTTAACACCAATATAAATAAAGAATGATTTCATTACAGTACCTTGAAGTGGTGTTTTGTTATCTTTCGCTAACGGAGCTCAAGAGATTTTCTACTTTAAGTTTTGTGTTGTGAAGTTTTCAAGTTTTGTGTAAGGATTTGATGGATTATGGAACAAGGAGTGGCAAGAGCCTAAGCTTGGGGATGCCCATGGCACCCCAAGATAATCTAAGGACACCTAAAATACAAATCTTGGGGATGCCCCGGAAGGCATCCCCTCTTTCATCTACTTCTATCGGTAACTTTACTTGGAGCTATATTTTTATTTACCACATGATATGCGTTTTGCTTGGAGTGTCTTGTATTATTTGAGTCTTTATTTGTTAGTTTTCCACAATCATCCTTGCTGCACACACCTTTTTGAGAGAGACACTCATGATTCGGAAATTGTTAGAATACTCTATGTGCTTCACTTATATCTTTTGAGTTATATAGTTTTTGCTCTAGTGCTTCACTTATATCTTTTAGAGCACGATGGTGGATTTGTTTTATAGAAACTTTTGTTCTCTCATGCTTCACTTAGATTATTTTGAGAGTCCTACAAAACATCATGGTAATTTGCTTTAATTATTTTAGGCATTCAAGATTAATAAAAAAACTTATGTGTGTGTTGAATACTATGAGAAGTTTGAAACTTGATAATTGTTTTGAGATATGGAGATGGTGATATTAGAGTCGTGCTAGTTGAGTAGTTGTGAATTTGAGAAATGCTTGTGTTGAAGTTTTTGATCCCTTAGCATGCACGCATGGTGAATCTTTATGTTAAGAAGTCAGAGCATGATGCATTTATTGATTGTCCTCCTTATGAGTGGCAGTCGGGGACGAGCGATGGTCTTTTCCTACCAATCTAACCCCCTAGGAGCATGCGCGTAGTACTTTGCTTCGATAACTAATAGATTTTTGCAATAAGTATGTGAGTTCTTCATGACTAATGTTGAGTCCATGGATTATACGCACACTCACCCTTCCACCATTGCTAGCCTCTCTAATACCGCGCACCTTTCGCCGGTATCATACACCCACCATATACCTTCCTCAAAACAGCCACCATACCTACCTATCATGGCATTTCTATAGCCATTCCAAGATATATTGCCATGCAACTTTGCACCGTTCCGTTTACTATGACACACTCCATCATTGTCATATTGCTTCGCATGATCATGTAGTTGACATTTTAGTTGTGGCAAAGCCACCGTTCATAATTCTTTCATATAAGTCACTCATGCATCATTGCTATCCCGGTATACCGCCCGAGGCATTCATATAGAGTCATACTTTGTTCTAGTATCGAGTTGTAAATAAATAGAAGTGTGATGATCATCATTCATAGAGTATTGTCCCCCAAAAAAAGAGAAAGGCCAATTAAAAAAGGAAGGCCCAAAAAAGAATAAATAAATAAATTTATAAAAGGGGCAATACTACTATCCTTTTTTCCCCACACTTGTGCTTCAAAGTAGCACCATGATCTTCATGATAGAGAGTCTCCTATGCTATCACTTTCATATACTAGTGGGAATTTTTCATTATAGAACTTGGCTTGTATATTCCAACGATGGGCTTCCTCAAAATGCCCTAGGTCTTCGTGAGCAAGAAAGTTGGATGCACACCCACTTAGTTCTTTTTGTTGAGCTTTCATATACTTATAGCTCTAGTGCATCCGTTGCATGCCAATCCCTACTCACTCACATTGATATCTATTAATGGGCATCTCCATAGCCCGTTGATACGCCTAGTTGATGTGAGACTATCTTCTCCCTTTTTGTTTTCTCCACAACCACCATTCTATTCCACATATAGTGCTACGTCCATGGCTCACGCTCATGTATTGCGTGAAGATTGAAAAAGTTTGAGAACACCAAAAGTATGAAACAATTGCCTGGCTTGTCATCGGGGTTGTGCATTATTTAAATACTTTGTGCGGTGAAGATGGAGCATAGCCACACTATATGATTTTGTAGGGATAACTTTCTTTGGCCATGTTATTTTGAAGAGACATAATTGCTTAGTTAGTATGCTCGAAGTATTATTATTTCTATGTCAATATTGAACTTTTGTCTTGAATCATTCGGATCTGAATATTCATACCACAATTAAGAGAATTACATTGAAATTATGCCAAATAGCATTCCACATCAAAAATTCTGTTTTTATCATTTACCTACTCGAGGACGAGCAGGAATTAAGCTTGGGGATGCTTCATACGTCTCCAACGTATCTATAAATTTTATTGTTCCATGCTATACTATATCCTGTTTTGGACATTATTGGGCTTTATTATACACTTTTATATTATTTTTGGGACTAACCTCTTAACCGGAGGCCCAGCCTAGAATTCCTGTTTTTTTGCCTATTTCAGAGTTTCACAGAAAAAGAATATCAAACGGAGTCCAAATGGAATGAAACCTTCGGGAACGTGATTTTCGGAACGAACGTGATCCAAAGGACTTGGACCCTATGTCAAGACATCAACCAGGAAGGCACGAGGTAGGGGGCGCGCCTACCCCCCAGACGCGCCCTCCACCCTCGTGGGGCCCACGTTGCTCCACCGACGTACTCCTTCCTCCTATATATACCTACGCACCGCCAAACTACCAGATACGGAGCCAAAACCCTAATTCCACTACCGTAACTTTCTATATCCATGAGATCCCATGTTGGGGCCTTTTCCGGAGCTCCGTCGGAGGGGGCATCGATCACGGAGGGCTTCTATACCAACACCATAGCCTCTTCGATGAAGTGTGAGTAGTTTACTTCAGACCTTCAGGTCCATAGTTATTAGCTAGATGGCTTCTTCTCTCTTTTTGGATTTCAATACAAAGTTCTCCCCCTCTCTTGTGGAGATCTATTCGATGTAATCATCTTTTGCGGTGTGTTTGTTGAGACCGATGAATTGTGGGCTTATGATCAAGTTTATCTATGAACAATATTTGAATCTTCTCTGAATTCTTTTATGTATGATTGGTTATCTTTGCAAGTCTCTTCGAATTATTAGTTTGGTTTGGCCTACTAGATTGATCTTTCTTGCAATGAGAGAAGTGCTTAGATTTGGGTTCAATCTTGTGGTGTCCTTTCCCAGTGATAGTAAGGGCAGCAAGGCACGTATTGTATTGTTGCCATCGAGGATAACAAGATGGGGTTTATATCATATTGCATGAGTTTATCCCTCTACATCATGTCATCTTGCTTAAAGCGTTACTCTGTTCTCTTGAACTTAATACTCTAGATGCATGCTGGATAGCGGTCGATGTGTGGAGTAATAGTAGTAGATGCAGGCATGAGTCGGTCTACTTGTCTCGGATGTGATGCCTATATACATGATCATACCTAGATATTCTCATAACTATGCTCAATTCTGTCAATTGCTCAACAGTAATTTGTTTACCCACCGTAATACTTATGCTCTCGAGAGAAGCCTCTAGTGGAACCTATGGCCCCCGGGTCTATTTTCCATCATATTAATCTTCCAATACTTAGTTATTTCCTTTGCCATTTATTTTACTTGCATCTTTATTTCTCTTTATCATAAAATACCAAAAATATTATCTTATCATATCTATCAGATCTCACTCTCGTAGGTGACCGTGAAGGGATTGACAACCCCTTTATCGTGTTGGTTGCGAGGAGTTTATTTGTTTGTGTAGGTGCGAGGGACTCATGCGTGGCGTCCTACTGGATTGATACCTTGGTTCTCAAAAACTAAGGGAAATACTTACGCTGCTCTGCTGCATCACCCTTTCCTCTTCAAGGGAAAACCAATGCAGTGCTCAAGAGGTAGCAGCTTCTTCTTCTCTGCCTCCTTTAGAATCTTCTCGCTTTCCAGGACTGTGGTGTACTCAACATCTAGCCCAGCGACCCACTTATCCTTTGTTTTTTCGAACATGCTTCTGAAGCGAGCAAGGCATCCTGTCACCATCGCGGATCCACGGGTGTAGATGACGATGAACTCATCACCGGTGATGGCTCTAACCTAGTACTCAGCGGCGACCATGGATTTTGGAGGAGGGTTAGGAGAAGTTGAACTGGTGTAATGTGAAAGGACGGGACGACTAGGAGCGAACTATTGTAAGGTAGAAGACGAGGATGAGTAGGGCGTGCAAACGGCGTGGGGTTACCGGCTTGCCTGGTGGATAAACGGCTGCAAGCCCCCAAAGAGTTCTCGAGTACTATGCGGGACCCACTAGATGTCATGTCTACTAGACCTATATCATAGGCCTGACAGTATAGCTTCTGCCTGTTCGTACGCCATGCTAGCGCATGGATGTAACTTCACTTAATTCCCTGAACCGTCGCGCCTCCCACGACCTTCGCGTCCCTCGCGCGGTCGCGCCCTTTGAGACTTCGACCTGCTATAAATGAGCAATTTTTGCCTACTCTGCATACATGATACTCCCTCTGGTCCTTTTTACTTCTGTCAACCGTTTGCAAAGCTTTAGACCAAATTTATACAAAAAGTATCAATATCTACAATGCTGATTATAATGAGTATAAAATGAGTATAAAAATATTGATTTGACATTGTGAATGTTGATGTACATTTTTCTATAAGTTTGGTCCAAGTAGAGGTACATTGACTTCAGACAAAACTTAAATGCACAAGGCAGACTAGTTCCTCCGTCCAGGTGCGTGACATGTCCTATCTAGTCATCATAACAAGGTTAGGTATTAGAGTATGGATGTCTACTACACAACCTTCTTCTTGTAGACGTTGTTGGGCCTCCAAGTGCAAAGGTTTGTAGGACAGTAGCAAATTTCCCTCAAGTGGATGACTTAAGATTTATCAATCCGTGGGAGGCGTAGGATGAAGATGGTTTCTCTCAAACAACCCTGTAACCAAATAGCAAAGCAATATGACAATGATGGAGCGTGTCATAATAAACGGAACGGTGGAAAGTTGCATGGCAATATATCTCGGAATGGCTATGGAAATGCCATAATAGGTAGGTATGGTGGCTGTTTTGAGGAAGATATAAGGAGGCTTATGTGTGATAGAGCATATCATATCACGGGGTTTGGTTGCACCGGTGAAGTTTGCACCAACTCTCGAGGTGAGAAAGGGCAATGCACGCTACCGAAGAGGCTAGCAATGATTGAAGGGTGAGAGTGTGTATAATCCATGGACTCAACATTAGTCATAAAGAACTCACATACTTATTGCAAAAATCTACAATTCATCAAAACCAAGCACTACGCGCATGCTCCTAGGGGGATAGATTGGTAGGAAAAGACCATCGCTCGTCCCCGACCACCACTCATAAGGAAAGCAATCAAAGAACACCTCATGCTTCAAATTTGTCACACAACATTTACCATACATGCATGCTACGAGACTTGCAAACTTCAACACAAGTATTTCTCAATTCCAAAATTACTCAACTAGCATGACTCTAATATTACCATCTTTATATCTCAAAACAACTATCAAGTATAAAACTTCTCAAAGTATTTAATGCACTCTATATGAAAGTTTTTATTATACCCATCTTGGATGCCTATTATATCAGGACTAATTTTATAGCCAAAGCAAATTACCATGTTGTTCTATGAGACTCTCAAAATAATATAAGTGAAGCATGAGAGATCAATAATTTCTATAAAACAAAACCACCACCGTGCTCTAAAAAGGTATAAGTGAAGCACTAGAGCAAAATTATCTAGCTCAAAAGATATAAGTGAAGCACATAGAGTATTCTAATAAATTCCGATTCATGTGTGTCTATCCAAAAGGTGTGTACATAAAGGATGATTGTGTTAAACTAAAAGGAAAAGACTCAAATCATACAAGACTCTCCAAGCAAAATACATATCATGTGGTGAATAAAAATATAGCCTCAATTAAAGTTACCGATAGACGAAGACGAAAGAGGGGATGCCTTCCGGGGCATCCCCAAGCTTAGGCTTTTGGTTATCCTTGAATATAACCTTGGGGTGCCTTGGGAATCCCCGAGCTTAGGCTCTTGCCACTCCTTATTCCATAGTCCATCGAATCTTTACCCAAAACTTGAAAACTTCACAACACAAAACTTAACAGAAAACTCGTAAGCTCCATTAGTATAAGAAAATAAATCACCACTTAGTTACTGTTGTGAACTCATTCTAAATTAATATTGGTGTAATATCTACTGTATTCCAACTTCTCTATGGTTCATACCCTCCGATACTACTCATAGATTAATCAAAATAAGCAAACAACACATAGAAAACAGAATCTGTCAAAAACAGAATAGTCTGTAGCAATCTGGAGGTAACGAATATTTATGTAACTCCAAAAATTCTTAAAAATTAGAAAGACTAGGCAAATTTGTATATTGATCTACTGCAGTTGGAATTGGTATTTTATCGCTGTCTGGTAAAAAATGAAAATTATCTTCGTGAGCGCATACTTTCGGTTTTTATCAGCAAGATCAAACAATAATCACCCAAGAAGATCCTAAAGGCTTTATGTCGGTGTCAAAACCGGCGGATCTCGGGTAGGGGGTCCCGAACTATGTGTCAAGGCCGGATGGTAACAGGAGACAAGGGACACGATGTTTTTTACCCAGGTTCGGGCCCTCTCGATGGAGGTAATACCCTACTCCTGCTTGATTAATATTGATGATATAGGTAGTACAAGAGTAGACCTACCACGAGATCAAGGAGGCTAAACCCTAGAAGCTAGCCTATGGTATGATTGTTGTGTATGGATTTGATTGCCTACGGACTACAACCCTCCGGTTTATATAGACACCGGATAGGGTTAGGGTTACATATAGTCGGTTACAATGGTAGGAGATCTTGAGTATCCGCATCGCCAAGCTTGCCTTCCACGCCAAGGAAAGTCCCATCCGGACACGGGACGAAGTCTTCAATCTTGTATCTTCATAGTCCAGGAGTCCGGCTGAAGGTATAGTCCAGCTACCCGAACACCCCCTAATCCAGGACTCCCTCAGTAGCCCCTGAACCAGGCTTCAATGACGACGAGTCCGGCGCACAAATTATCTTCGGCATTGCAAGGCGGGTTCCTCCTCCAAGTCCTTCGTAGAAGATTGTAAACACCAAGAGTAGTGTCTGGCTCTGCAAAATAAGCTTCCACATATTGCCATAGAGAGAATAATATTAACACAAATCAAATCTGCTGATGTATTCCGCAGTGCGTCATCACACTACAGCCAAGTCCTTCACTCGAATCGTTTTTACTTTTCCACCTCAGCATGTTTTGCAAGGCAGTTTCCTTGGCACGTCCTGTCAAAGCAGAGATCGTGTACCCCCTTTACGGGATTCTCATCAATACGGATGTGGGTAATCCAACCGCGCCACTTATCACGGTGCTTGGGAGGCAAGCGAGTTTTACTAGGCAGGTGGGGACGCACAACCGCATCCACCCATATAAGGGGATAAGGATCCACCTTTTTACCTACGCCTTCTTCCTCCTTTGCCTATCCATCTCTTGCGCACTCGAGCTCCAGTGCCCAAGCCCGCACTTCCCACCTCAACCTTCTCTAGCAATGTCCGGAGCGGGAGGCAAGTGGATGGTCTCCTCCGTCACGGAGGGCCATGTCAAAAAGCTAAGGAAGGCCGGATACTTGTCCAAAGACATCGCGCACCGGCTTCCCGAGGAGGGGCAGCTTCTCCCCACCCCAAGGCCCCATGAGAGGGTGGTATTGCTTCCCCACTTCCTCTGCAGACTGGGTTTTCCACTCCACCCATTTGTCCGGGGGCTCATGTTTTACTATGGCCTGGATTTCCATGATCTGGCCCCGAACTTCGTCCTCAACATCTCGGCGTTTATCG
The DNA here is from genome assembly GCF_003073215.2 of Triticum urartu. NCBI lineage: Eukaryota > Viridiplantae > Streptophyta > Magnoliopsida > Poales > Poaceae > Triticum > Triticum urartu. The sequence goes on from NC_053025.1 coordinate 485,838,050, forward strand.
TCGTGTGCGAGGCTTTCCTCCGCATCCGCCCCCATTTCGGCCTCTGGCTCAAGACCTTCAACGTCAAGCCCAAGGTGGTGCGCGGCAGCCAGGCGGAGTGCGGAGGCGCCATGGCGGGCAAGATGGCCAACGTCCTATGGCTCGAGGGCTCCTTCGTGGAGACCCTGAAGGGGTGGCAATCGTGGTGGTTTTACATCACCGAGCCACGCGATCCGAAATGGATCGCAGCCCCCGAGTTCCGATCCGGACCCCCCACGCGGCTTATGTCCTGGAAAGAGACGGGCCTGTCGTGGGGCGACGAAAAAGAGGTGACCCGACTGCAGACATGCATCCAGTCCCTGGTGAGCAAGCCGATCAAGCTCGCCAATGTAGTCCATGTTATGCTCGTCCGCCGGATCCTCCCGTGTCAACAACGGGACTTTAATCTGTGGGAGTTCGACCCGGCGCAGCACCAAACCCTTAACAGGCTCTTCGGCACGACGTATGAAGACGTTTGGAAGGTGCTAACCAAAGGCACCGAGGCTCCCACATCCGCTTCCGAGGACCGCGGATACAGCTCGCAGCGTCACCTTTTCCAGGATGTTAAGTTTTTTCATAGTTTGACTCTATGCGGGATCTAAACTCCCTCACCTTTGACAGGCTTGGCAGGCGCAGTCCGGATCGATTAACTGTCCGGCTCCCTTGCCCGAAGACCCACCCCTGCTCTCCTAGTGAAGCTGCTGGTTCCGGCGCCTTATGTGGTGCCGGAGAAGAAGGCCAAGAAGAAGAAGGCCACGGGGACTCGAAAGAGTGCCCGTAATGTGGTGGTGTCGGACTCGTCATCCGACGAGTCCGAGACGCTCTCCTCCCGTGAGAACGAGGAGGAGGAAGAAGAAAACTCTCCCCCTCCAACGGAGGGAGGAAAGAAAAGGAAGGCCGCCCCAACGGGGGAGGACGAAGGGTCCAGGAAGAGGAAGACCCCTCCGCCGAACTACTCCCCCGACGCCGAAGAGGACGAAGAGGAGTGGCCAGATAGGGCCAAGCGTCCGGCGAAATCGTAAGTATTTGGATATCAGAGTAACTCATGACGTTCCTTTGTCGCACAGCTTTCCCTAATGTCAAACATAATTATGCAGCCCGCCCCGGGCCGAACTCAACGAATCATCGAGCGGCTCCCTGGATTCATCGGACGTGAACTCAGTTCCGCCCGCTGTCTCCCCCCGCACTGCGGACGACGCCGAAGTGGCGTCGCAATGAGCTCTGGGGAAGGAGGAGGTGGTATTGGAGGAGCCGCAAGGCGACCTCCCAGACCCCAGGAGTAAAGGGGACAAGACCCCCCAGGGCTCCAAGTCCGGCTTTGTGCCGGACACCGCACCGGAATCTTCAACAGTTCCGGACCGCGGTAGGCGAACTCCTTCCAAGAGGAGCAAGCCTTCTGAGCCGGCAGCCTCCGTCCAACCGGAGGTGCCGGAAAATCTGCTTGAGGTGCTTGACGGCGCCTCCATCGACGAGGAGCACCGTACTATTATGAGTACGGTGATCCAGAAGGTTCAGTCCGCCAAGAGCGGACTGAGTGAAGCTTGCGCTAGCCTCCTAACAGGCTTCGAGGTAAGTAAAAAATATGTAAAAATATAACCGCATAGACAGTAGCCCCTGATGCTCTGTTTGGCGTTCGGAAAGAAAATCCGAATAGAGGATCTATTAAATTTCGCAGGAGTCTAACAACAAAGAGTTAATATGCGTATGCAGGCTTCGCTGCTAGCCCACCGCCGCACTGACTGCGGAGGTGGGTGCCCTGAAACAGGGCCTCGAGCGGACCGAGCAAGAGCTCGGCCTTGCCAAGCGGCAGCTCGAGGAAAAAGAAGGTAGGAAATACCTTACAGAAAAAGTGCCTATAGAGAGGCATGATTGCAAAAAATAACAGGATTGCACTGCTTATTATAGGGGCCACAACTGAGGTGGCGACCCTCAAGCAGGCGTTGTCCGAGGCCGAAAAGAAAACGGCCGCGGAGCGCACCGATGGAGAGAAACTTGGGGCTCAGGTCGGCGAGGTGCAGCAAGAGCTTCAGGCTCTCATGAAAAAACATGAGAGTTTGGAGCTTGAGTCAAAGACCCAAGCGTCCGAGCTCGCGGCGGCCCTTGAGACTGCCAAGTCTGCCAAGGCCGAAGCCCAAAAGGCCCTCCAAGAGTTGGAGGAGATGAAGAAGATAGCAGCGGGTAAGGCATTCTTTATGCAAAGCAGAAATATAAAAGTAAACTACTTGTTACTTACCCGAATCCAGAGTTCTCCAGGGGCATTCGCAGATCTTCCCCGCAGCTTATCCGACGCCGCCGCATTCTACCGAGCTGAAGAGGGCAGCTCAACGGAGAAGGTGTTCTGGTCTCAGTATGCTGAGGCCGGACACCCTGTGCCCTTGAGCGACCAGCTGAAACAGCTGGTCGAGCTCCACAAGGCGGCCGGACAGGCCATGAAGGGCTTCATAGTTCGGCTGTGGCCCGGAGAGGCCCTGCTTGGGAGCTACTTCGGGCTGGTGCGGCAGCTGGTGGAGGCCTGTCCAAGGCTCAAGGTCATCAAGCGCTCCGTCTGCATCGAAGGTGCCCGTCGGGCCCTTGCCCGTGCAAAGGTGCACTGGAGTAAGCTGGACGGTGAGAAGCTTGTGAAGGATGGGCCGCCGCCGGGGAAGGAGCATCGCAAGCCCGAGAACTATTACAAGGATGTTCTTGCAGGTGCCCGCCTTATGGTGGATGAATGTACCAAGGATGTAATTTTTGAATAAACTCGCTCGTTTTTATCCTGTGCGCTGAAAACTTGTTCATAGGCGTTTAAGCAATGCTTGTTGAATTTAAAATATTATTTTCTGTGCGGCCGTTTATCAAAAAATTGAGAGATGGTCAGTCGTCGGCTTCTGCCCCCATGCCACTAGTGCTGGGGTGTTCGGGAAAAACCTGAGCGCTCTTTTTCCCATAGTTGGGTCCTTCGAGGGAGGCGCTCAGCACAACGAACCAGGCAATCGGACTATAATGCTTGAACACTCTCACTTAGCCATAGAACTTTATAATTTTAAATTTCGGCGAAGCCCCTAGTTCGGAAGACCGAGTTCGGGGCGCTATCCACGCCTTGGCCGGACAAATCCGGCTCCTCGCTCGAAGCGGCATCAGTCTTTAGGGACTCGAAAAACCTCTTGAACAGCGACCGGTCTCTCGCCTCATCATGACAGTCAGTTTTAGCTTTCTCCACTGAGGTGCTTAACCCAGCTCAACCAGGGCACAATCGCAGTGGTTCTCCTAGTGCTACCTTAGCCGATATAGCGGAACGTAAGGCACCAAAACATAGGAGCCGGGAAAACCCAACTATTGACCCAAATCATGATTCGGAGCTGATGCATATAGTGCTATAAGTTCGGGGTGCCGCACTTGTGAAAGTGTACGGACTTCTCACACCATATTAAAGGGTACTGAAGCCCCTGGCGTACTTGCCATACCACAGTGTACGGGTGCAACATGTCATTAATGAACATATATAAAAGAGAGTAATGCAGATAATAGACAAAAGCTATGCATTGTTTATATAAAGGCTGCTGTCAGAGCAGAATGATACAAGTGGTATTATAAGGTAAAGATATTGGACTATTTAACATGTCCTAGCCAGGGGCAGGCCGCGGAATTGTATTCAAAACAGGTATACTGCTCGTAATAGAGACCACCTGGGGTTTCCATAATGCGGCATGGCTTGTCTGCCTCCCTGGATCTTGCATCGTTTGTGCGGCAGTCGAATTGCCGAACAGGTCGTCCGGAGTATGGAGTCCTGAAAGTAAGAAAAAATTAAAAAAAAGAATCCGGCAGCCCCTAGTACGTTTTAAGCCGTATTTTGGGCGTGCCGTTATTGTGCCCCTTCCCCTGCGCCCATGGTATTTCAAGGGCGTAGTTATGTACGCGAGGTACTGGTTTCGCTATGTTCTGAAAGCTGGGGTTGGGGCCGCATTGCTACGGTTGCTCAGAGTGTGCCAGGCGGTCCTGCTGTGGGTTACTCCAGGCACGCTTGGCAGTGTCTGGCTTTTTAATGGCCGGACTGGAGAATTGCCTGAGAAGGCTACTTTGTACCTCCGCTGCGAGAGCCGCCGTATGCTCCTCCGTACGAAGGGAGCGTTCGGTGTTTCCGTTGACCGTAATTACTCCTTGAGGGCCTAGCATCTTGAGCTTGAGATATGCGTAGTGCGGCACCGCATTGAACTTTGCGAATGCGGTTTGTCCGAGCAGGGCGTGATAGCCACTGCGAAACGGGACTATATCGAAGATTAACTCTTCGCTTCAGAAATTGTCCGGGGATCCGAAGACCACGTCAAGTGTTACTGAGCCTGTACAGTTGGCTTCTACACCTGGTATAACGCCTTTAAAGTCGTTCTTGTGGGCTTAATCCTTGAGGGATCTATGCCCATTTTCCGCACTGTATCCTGATAAAGCAGGTTCAGGCTACTGCCGCCGTCCATGAGGACTCTTGTGAGATGAAATCCGTCGATGATTGGGTCGAGAACCAATGCGGCGAAGCCGCCATGATGGATGCTAGTGGGATGGTCCCTTCGATCAAAAGTGATCGGGCAGGAGGACCATGGGTTGAACTTTGGGGCGACTGGCTCTATCGCGTATATGTCCTGTAGCGCACGCTTCCACTCCCGCTTGGGAATGTGGGTTGCGTATATCATGTTCACCGTCCGCACTTGTGGGGGAAAGCCCTTCTGTCCATTGTTGTTCGGCGGCTTGGGCTCCTCGTCGTCGTTGTGCAGCCCCTTGTTTCTGTTTTCGGCCCTTAACTTGCCTGCCTGCTTGAACACCTAACAATCCCTGTTAGTGTGATTGGCTGGCCTTTCGGGGGTGCCATGTATCTGGCACAAGCGATCGAGTATTCGGTCCAAACTGGACGGGCCCTGAGTATTCTTTTTGAATGGCTTTTTCCGCTGACCGGATTTATAGCCTTTGAATGCGGCATTGACTACCGTGTCTTCATTGCTGTCGCTGTTAACGCGGCGTTTTTGCTTATTCCAACGTGTCCTGCCACTTTTGTCCTTGGTATCCGAATTACCAGGGTTCTTTGATAAGTTGTTACTGCGAGCTAGCCAGCTGTCTTCTCCCGCGCAAAAGCGGGTCATGAGTGTCGTGAGGGCTGCCATGGATTTTGGCTTTTCCTGTCCTAGGTGCCGGGCAATCCACTCGTCGCGGATGTTATGCTTGAAGGCTGCTAGGGCCTCTGCGTCCGGACAGTCGACTATCTAGTTTTTCTTTGTTAGGAACCGTGTCCAGAATTGCCTGGCCGATTCCCCTGGCTGCTGAATTATGTGGCTTAAGTCGTCGGCATCCGGCGGTCGCACATAAGTGCCCTGGAAGTTGTCGAGGAATGCGGCTTCCAGGTCCTCCCAAGAACCGATTGAGTCTGCTGGCAAGCTGTTAAGCCAATGCCGGGCCGGTCCTTTAAGTTTGAGCGGGAGGTATTTGATGGCGTGTAGATCATCGCCGCGTGCCATGTGGATGTGAAGGAGGTAATCCTCGATCCATACCGCCGGATCTATTGTGCCATCGTATGATTCGATGTTTACGGGTTTGAAACCCTCTAGGATTTTATGATCCATTACTTCATTCGTGAAGCATAGCAGGTGTGCGGCGCCTCTATACTGGGCTATATCACGATGGAGCTCGGAAGAGCTATGTCTGTTGTGTTCGGCCCGGCCGGATTTGTTGTATCCGGAGTGGAGATCATTGTCACATGCCATAGGGCGCCTGCGCGATCCGTAGATCGATCTTGTTTGTCTTGCCTTATCCTCCAATATGTCTCGCAGGTCGGGCGCATTTTCCCGTGCCTTAGTTGAGCGGCGTCGGGGCATGGCTTGGGTGGAGGGCCGAGAGGCCTCTCTGTCGCGTCCGCGAGGTGGCCGGTCTGCCATGTCATGTGCTGGTGATGTAGGTGCTTCCTCCTCTGATCGGGGTAGCGGTCTGCACTTCGGGTAACTCTTGGAGGGGCGTTCGAGTTCATACTCTTTGGCTGCAAGGACTTCAGTCCATCTGTCAGCTAGCAAATCTTGGGTAGCTCTAAGCTGTTGCTGCTTTTTCTTGAGGCTGCTTGCCGTGGCTAAAAGCCTACGTTCAAAACGCTCTTGTTCGGCGGGGTCTGATGGTATGACGAATTCGTCGTCATCGAGGCTTGCCTCGTCTTCGGAGGGAGGCGTATAGTTATCATCCTCGACCTCTCGGTCTGCCGCTCTCTCATGAGGGCTGGCTTTTCCATCTTCGTGTGCCGAATCTTGCTGAGGTGGGTGTTCTTCGGCGCTGTCCGGGGTAGTATTATCTCCCGTGCCGGAATCACCGTTTTTGCTTTGGCGGGATTTAGAGCGGCGCCGCTGACGCCGGCGCTTTGGCTGTTTCTTGGGGGCATCACCCCCACTGTTCCATTGCCATCTCCATCTTTTGGAGTATCCACCATATATATGTCATATGATGAGGTGGCCTTCCAGCGCCCTACAGGTGCTGGTTCCTGTTCGTCTCCTACATCGTCGTCCATACCGTCGATGTCTTCGGAGCTGAAGTCAAGCATGTCGGTTAGGTCGTCGACAGTGGCTACAAAGTGGGTGGTGGGTGGGCTTTGAATTTCCTCATCGTCCGTATCCCACCCTCGCTGACCGTAGTCCGGCCAGGGCTCTCCTGATAAAGAGAGAGACTTAAGAGAATTCAGGATGTCGCCAAAAGGCGAATGCTGAAAGATGTCTGCGGCGGTGAACTCCATTATCGGCGCCCAATCGGATTCGATTGGCAGGGGCGCGGGGGGCTCGGAGTTCGGAGAAGAATCCGGCTCCTTGGAGTCATGAGCCATGCGGAGTGCGGGGCTGGAGTTCGGCTCGATCGCCTCTGAGATCGCAGCCCCTGAGGCAGCGTCCAACCGCTGATCCTCGATCGGCGCAGTATGCTCCGAATCAATGGTCGAAACCGATGCGTGTGCGGCCTCCAAGGCGCTGTTCGGCGGCAGAGCTATATCATGCCCATCGAGACAGTGCGGCGCGCTTGGCTGTGGCTCGAATCTGTCGAAGATCAAGTCTCCGTAGATGTCAGCCGTGTAGTTTAGGCTTCCAAACCTGACCTGATGGCCAGGGGCGTAGCTTTCGATCTGCTCAAGGTGGCCAAGCGAATTGGCCCGCAGAGCGAAGATCTGTCCGTGGAGCAAAGTCTCACCCTGGACCGCATTGTTGTTGATGATCAAAGGAGCCATCGGGCCTAAAGGCGACGACATAGAGGAACCCTCAATGAAAGCACCAATGTCGGTGTCAAAACCGACGGATCTCGGGTAGGGGTTCCCGAACTATGTGTCAAGGCCGGATGGTAACAGGAGACAAGGGACACGATGTTTTTTACCCAGGTTCGGGCCCTCTCGATGGAGGTAATACCCTACTCCTGCTTGATTAATATTGATGATATAGGTAGTACAAGAGTAGATCTACCACGAGATCTAGGAGGCTAAACCCTAGAAGCTAGCCTATGGTATGATTGTTGTGTATGGAGTTGATTGCCTACGGACTACAACCCTCCGGTTTATATAGACAGCGGATAGGGTTAGGGTTACATAAAGTCGGTTACAATGGTAGGAGATCTTGAGTATCCGCATCGCCAAGCTTGCCTTCCACGCCAAGGAAAGTCCCATCCGGACACGGGATGAAGTCTTCAATCTTGTATCATAGTCCAGGAGTCCGGCTGAAGGTATAGTCCGGCTACCCGAACACCTCCTAATCCAGGACTCCCTCACTTTACTTGGCACAAACACTAATTAAAACATAAAAACACAATCATAACAGAAGCTAGATGAATTATTTATTAGCAACAGGAACAAAAAGTAAAGAACAAAAATAAAATTGGGTTGCCTCCCAACAAGCGCTATCGTTTAACGCCCCTAGCTAGGCATGATGATTTGAATGATGCTCGCATAAAAGATAAGAATTGAAAGATAACGGGAGCATCATGAAGAATATGACTACCACATTTAAGTCTAACCCTCTTCCTATGCATAGGGATTTTGTGAGCAAACAACTTATGGGAACAAGAATCAACTTGTATAAGAAAGCAAAACAAGCATAAATTTAAAATTTTAAGCACATAGAGAGGAAACTTGATATTATTGCAACTCCTACAAGCATATATTCCTCCCTCATAATAATTTTCAGTAGCATCATGAATGAATTCAACAATATAGCTATCACATAAAGCATTATTTTTATGATGCATAAGCATAGAAATTTTATTACTCTCCACATAAGCAAATTTATTGTCATGTATAATAGTGGGAGCAAACTCAACAAAATAACTATCATGTGAGGCATAATTCAATTGAAAATTAAAATCAAGATGACAAATTTCATGGTTATCATTATTCTTCATAGCATACATGTCATCACAATAATCATCATAGATAGCAACTTTGTTCACATAATCAATTGGAACCTCTTCCGAAATAGTGGATTCATCACTAAATAAAGTCATGACCTCTCCAAATCCACTTTCATAATTATCACAATAAGATTCAATACCCTCCAAAACA